>NW_024741189.1:9124389-9159641 GCF_018991925.1 Homarus americanus
CGGTATTACTTCGTTCAGTTACGTATTTAGCAACTTAGATTTGCTTAGTGGGTATTGGCAGATACCACTCGATGAGAAATCACGAGAGGTCACGGCATTTAGCCAGCCACTGGGCCACTTTGAGTTCCTCGGGATGCCATTTGGTCTCAGGAATGCCCCACTAACATTTCAAAGAATGATCAACACCCTGTTTGCCGGATTGATTCGCCCGATTGTGAGTGATTTGCAATACACATGGGAAGATTGGTTACCGCAGGTTGCAGCGTCTATTAACGGGTCGATTAATAGCTCTACGGGCAAATCACCCTACTACATTGTATATGGTACAGATAAACGTCTACCTTATGATTACTTACGGATACGCCCAACCCTGTTCATAATATGGATGATTTCGCGGCAAAACAAATCCGTGTTTTTACGGATATTCATACCCAAGTACGATCGCATTTAACAGCGTCCCGCGCTGAAATGATGGTCAAGCAACATAAACATGCTAAACCTGTCGTGTTAAACGTAGGAGATGCTGTTATGGTAAGAGAACCTGAAAGGAACTCCAAGCTTTCGGCTAAGTTTTCGGGCCCATTCCGCATTATTGCCAAAGAAACAGGCAACAAATTTAAAATTTGGAAGCCTAACGCACAGATTGCAGATGTCGTGCATGCGGACCGTCTTAAGAAGACCCATGAGAATTTATTGCCCTCAGTTGATGATGATGTGATAGACACCTTTTTACAGACTGTACAGAAGCAGACTTTGCCAAATAACTATTGTATGAAACTTCGTTCTGCAAGTAGATATTAACACGTGTGTAATCTCTTACAGAATGGCTTGGAACATCATTGTGTTACTTCTACTGTGTTGTGGCACCGTTGTGTTGACAGACATGTCCACATCAGTCCTCAAACCGACGTTAGAGTGGCTCCTTTATTTTACAGAATATTTGCATGCTGCGGAAATTTCAGTTCAGAAGTTAGTTACCTGTAATACCGAAGTAATTCACAGCATAGTAGATGCAGGGATAGGGCGTGTGGACGCAAAGCTTGTGCCTGTGCAGACGCTACTTGATGCTTTACAGATTGCCAAGTTGCAGTATCACTTAACTCCTATTTTTAATGAAAATGAGGTAGAATATTATTACCCTCTGTTGGAGTCGACTCTCACGCACAGTGCTATTCTCATCCACATACCTATGCGAGAGCAACATCAGTTTAATGCATGGCATTTAGAACCCTTCCTCTGGTTTGTTAACGACACACTGTATACTCTGGATAGGCCTAAAGAACTTTTCCTTATAGATGAAGATTATTCTTTATTGGCATTAGAGGATCCTGAGGTACTGTCACGGTGTAAGTCGTCATATCTACACCTACACATAGGTCCAGCCCACATGTTCGCGTTTATTCCTGCTGCAGAGGGAATATGTGAATTGGCAGTCATACAAACAAATGTACGAACAGCACTTGCGCAATGCAGCTATAGGCCAGTTTGTGTCAAAACTGTGTTTCACGCTCATCTCCACAATGTGCAGTATTTATTCTTTCCAAATACAACTACTGTTATTTTAAAATGCCATGATGGTGTTAAGCAACTAGTTGTGAAAGGTCATTACAAGGCTCCGGATTATTGTGAAATCACTTGTGGTTCATTACGGACCTTGCCGACTCATCAGCACTTTGCCTTAAATATAAAACTCAGGTCTGCTTTAATTCTACTTCCTGTCATGAATTTTACTGTAAAGGATATTCAAATTGTTTCAAAGAAATTAAAGGTCATTGCATTCTTGAAGGAGACAAAATTTGCTGATTTGAATAATACTTTGCCATTTTATTTATCACGGGAATTTGCTATACCTGGTCTCACAATTCCCACTTTTATGTTGATTTTCGCAATCATGTTTCTTTTCTGTTATTATAAGTCAGTGTCCTCCAAAATGAAAGTTGCACATAACATTTTAACCAGTAAGACACTAAACTATAGGGCCCCTGTAGTAGATAAAACCCCTACAGTAGTAGAATCCCCAGCCCATAAGAGCGTAAAAATTATCAACAACTCGTAATCATTCAATTTGTTCACTCCCAGCCAATCTTACCTTTTTATACTGTTACTATGTTGAAATGCCCTGTTGTATGACTTTCTCCCCATCTTGTTATTATACATTATATTTGTATCACTGGTTTTACTTGTATATCATTTGTCAATCAAGTGACCTATTCTCCAATTATGTAACTGTAAATTTTTAGCCTCCTGTCTGCCATGCTCTTTCAATAAACTGTTAATTATTATTATTATTTGCTTACTTACTTGGCCTCCAGCCTCCCCCAATAGCCACACCTTCGCCGCCCTTTTATTACCTTAAAATTTAATATCCTAGTACAAAAGTAGCTACCCTAGCTGTGTTGAGTTAGTTGAACCGCAGATCTATGCGGCAATCAGTGACTGTTGCCTCATAATCAATACCTGCAACCGTTGTCGACTTTGGGGCCGAAAATCTCGTTCCCCTGAGGCAGAGCAATGCAGACCTAAGCAGGGAGAAGGACAGTCAACGTCTCAACCAGGCTGTAACATAACTTCTGGGCTGCTGCTTTCTTTCAGATAACACCTCCGCGAGTCTGGCGTAGAAACATCTTGCACTTGGTCCCATCCCACCAGAAGTTGTGAACACCAGAGGAGTGAAGCTGCCCTGATCAACACTCAGAATTCTCTCCCCATATGCCCTGATCTTGTCATTCTCGTTTCTTATATGTGCAGCATCGAGAGCTAGGTTACGGTGACATGCGATCATGGGATCTAATCCTTATGTCAAAGAAGGCTCGCTGTCCCTGCGACAGATTCCTGGACCACTGACGCCCACACGGGCTTCGTTGGATGTGTTTGAAGTCCTGTGACGGAGGTTCTCATCGTCCAATGGAAGGAGGGGCGGTTCATGACGTCGTGGCAGATTTCCTTCAGTAAATTTGCTGTTAGATCCCTTACTTCGTTATGCCTCATGCATACGAAGCCCCCTTTCTTGCACACCATGGCTTGATCAATGGCATAAGATGAGCCACACACGCTTTGGGAGGGCAAACCTTCTACTGGCCTACTATACCTTAGAGCAATGGCATCTGTGAATTCTTGTTTATTAAGGATGAAGCCCTTATCGGTAACGTTGTTAGCCAGTTCGAGGCGCCCACCTCCCGCGCAATAGGTACTTTTTTTTTCAAATTCTTTGGCAATTGCTGCAATAGTTGTTGCAGTTTATCGCTTTGGGTGTGCTGGCGTTTTGTCGTAATGGACCGTCGAGTATTGTTTAATTCGTTGGTATCCACCTGACTTGCTGCATTCTGAGCTATTATGTGCTCAGTAAGGGCTGCCGTGACCTTTACACAGTTCTGTTGTTCTGTGGCAGCAAGCTCCACTGGATTAGTCAATCCCATTTATCTCAGTCCTTTGTGCTGGGGTTAAATAAGGGTTTTTCACTAGTGTTGGGATAAAAGCGACCTTGATGGCTTCTTCCAAAGGGTAGAGGAGGGGTCCGATATCAGGGATAGTGCGGATCAGGTAATTCCAGCGATTCTTGACTCCATGGGTGAATGCCGCAAAATCCACATATTGTTTTGTTTTTGTTTTGCATGTGGCTCTGTTTTAGCAATATCAGACAGAGCTTGGATTTCCTTCACCCACTCATTCACCTTTCCCGTTACGTACTCGGCCTTGAAGTCATTCGTGCCAATTACCGCACCTAGATGTCTTTGGCCATCTTTTGTTATTTTGACCTCACTTTCACCGAATACCTCCATTGCCCGTTCATAATGTTCTGGCTTCACAATGAGGAAGGACTTGCTGGCGTTTGGGTGGTACCCTATTTGTGGGCCTCGTGATGTTACCAGGTCCCACCACTTTTTGATGTCCTCCACTTTTCTTGCTCCTGTAAGGTCATCAGCGTACGCCACTTGCTTGACCTCAGTTGTTTCAAATTTTATTGTGCGTTGGAGCACGGATAGGGCTATTGCGTACATTGCCAATGCAACAGGGTCCCCCTGCGTTGTTCCCTCGGTTAATTGAATGATGGTATCACCTCTTAGAGCCTTGTTGTTTACTATATAAAGGTCTGATGGATTCCTATAGGAGTTTTCAACATACATTGCAAAGCTTGGACACTTGATCTTGATGTTGTGCAGTGCGGCCTTGCGGTTAAGTATGTTGAATGCGTTTGAAACGTCCACCAGGAGAACGGCCTCACAATCGCGCTGCTCAAATATCGTTCTCATGGCGTGAATGGCAGCTTCCCCTCCAGGACTGGTTGCCAGCACAAACTTGCAGGTTCCCTGCTGCTGTCCTGACATCATCCTTTACCACCTCCATTATGCATTTTCAGATGATCCTCCTCAGCACTTCCCCCACCCCTATAGGCCTACAACCTGGATTCTTATCCAGGGGAATGAGGCGGCAGGCCGCCAGAGCATGGAGGTGTTGGCAGCACGAGGATGCCAGCTTTCTTGCAAGGACGGCAATGGCAGTGCAGAGATCAGTTGCTACGGGGCCAAACTTGTTAGTGCCTGAGGATGACTCTCCAACCGTTTGCATCCAGACCTGAAGGGCCGGCACCTCCCTGAGTCTTCAGTGCTATTTTCTCGAACAGGACAGGATTTGGTGGGATATAGTCACCCTGGAACCTGATGCCTTCGTCTTCACTTGCAGGGGGATGTTTTTCTTTCAGTTGTTTTAATGTCTCTCTGTTTATTGTCAGAACCCCACTGGAGGATTCCTCTGTGAGAGATCTTACCGCCAAAGACACTTTTCCCACACGCATTTTGTTTCCAAACTTTCTTGCAACGTCATCGGCGTTTTGTTTTCCGTCTCCTATAAATTTCAGTCTCTCCTGCAATGTTCTTGCTTCACATAGGAGATCATCAAGAGCCCCATTCAGCCACATTGTCAGTCTTCTCTTCATTGCTGCCGCATTTCTTTGTGCTTAGTCTTTGTGTGTGTCCTCTGACAGAATAGATGCGGTATTATTGCCAGTATTTGAAGAGCTAAAGGGGCAAGGAAGCAGTCCTGAGTGTACTCAGTTATGAGGCGAACAATCTCCCAAATCATTTATTTGGTGGCCGCACACTTGGGTGGTTCAAGCAGGTTAGCTGGCGACCACCTGACAATTTCTGAGTAAGTTTCTTTAACCCATATGTCAGCATTTTCCATCGACATGCCCACTGCGGTGGCTGTCTCTCATTCACCTCGTGGACATCTGCTACTATTGGAGCAGGTTGAGTAGACTCACTGCTATCATTTAGGATATCATCGAGGTGGTTGGGTCCCGGCGATATCCACTGTGGCCTCCTGTGTCGGCTTCTTGCTTTGTGGGTTCCGACAATTGTTTCCCTTTCTGCAAACCACACATGGCAGGTTGTTTCTCGCACATTCACAGCGAGTGCAATTTTGGTACTGGCTAGCACAGACTCAGCAATGTCTGTTACCCGGCATAGTGTTCTGCACCTTGGGCGACAGTTACGTCCGCCTCCGACATCTGCTTTGGTCCCCTACAGAAGAAGAAACTAGTTCTTATGAGTAAAGGGCAGAGAGGTGATAGGCTGGACTGCTGTGTCCGGGTGGTAGCTCGGGGCATACGTGCGGGCGTGGGTGTGTAGGCCACACCCCCATGGGCGACAATCCACACATCAGAATGATACACTGGGAGCAAGAATTGTCACACCTAACACTTGTATATATATCCTTGGCAGAAATAACCACTATTTCTATGGTCACACTGATGTAATATTAGTTATATATACTTACTTGGTCGGCCGATGTTAGGGCTGTAACGAGAAGGATGGTTGTCCGCCGCTCGTTTGCTTGTTCGAGTCTCCCACTAGGGGAGGTAGACGGAGGTGAGAACTTCACTGCTGCCTCGTCGCACACCAGACACTACCCAGCCAGCACCACAGCTGCACTTTCCTGTTGTTCGTTCAAATTCTGGTTGTGTTCTCAACTGAGGTCTTGGACTCGTGGTCTGATTCACCAGACCTTCACTATACGGCTGTCAATCTCCGGACACCTACCCCGGCTACTACAGCGGCTGCCACGTCATTGCCACTTCCTCCACGCCCTATCTACCATCCGTGCCCTGGCGTCTCTCCTGTGTGACAAGACCTTCGCCCACCAATGCCGGCGCCAAGTGAGTCAGCTGCCCTGGACCTCCCCTCCCCCCCTCCTTGAGAGCGGGTTACTGTTTTACCAGAACCTTCCACCGGGCCCGTCGCCGTAGGAAATATTCTGTTCATTGTTTGATTCTCGTAATTGTTTGACTCTCTTTAATTGTTTGACTCCCGGAATTTGTTATTTGGGTGAGTGGTGTCAGTTTTTGTGTTATTTTCATAGTAAAGATGTCATTCTCTAACGGTTGTTTGTTTTCCCTCGGAAAACCTTGGTTCTTGACTTTCCTCTTATAAGATCCTGATTAGGCTGGCAAGGGATTTTTATCCCAAATTCCCAGGCCTTTACAAGTGGCGACCTTGCCAGGATTGTCTCTAACTTTGGTTTCTGAGGGCTAACATTCGTTACCGGTGTTTGTTGTAAGTCGCCTTGTGCGCGTCGCTTGCTGTCTGAGGCCCGGAAGTAAGTGTTGTTTGGTGCTTATCCCTTCCTTCTGTTGTGCCAGTTTTGTTACTCTCCCTTGTACTAGGGAAGTTAATTAGTGTTGGTTGGGGTGCACTGTGGATGCTGTCATAGCATTCACCGGGTGCTGTTCTTTTCCTTGAGGTGATTTAACTGGACTGGGTGCGAAACAAGGTTTCCTCCTGCCGGATCAAATCCTTTAATAGCTTGCTTGAGCCACTAAGTAGTTACTTTTGGCAAGTTGTGGGGTAGGTTGTCTATTTTGTCACTTTGTCTCTTGGCCTTTTGTTTTATTATGTGTAGTTTTGAGGAGTTGAAAGGTGAAGTGCTTACCTGGGTCTGACAGGTGCTGATGTGATCACCCAACAGGAGAGAGAGAGAGAGAGAGAGAGAGAGAGAGAGAGAGAGAGAGACTAGCTAGGATTAATGCTCAAAGTAGACCAGAATCCTTTGGCCTTATATAAGATAAAGTAGTAAAACCTTGTTTGCTTGTTTATCGTGAAGGAGAAGTCATCGCCTCCTACCTTGTTAGGTTTGAACGGGTAGCCGAGCTGCTTGGTGTGGACACGGACAGCTATGCTGTAAGATTGGGTAGCCTACCTAGTGGTAAACCGGTACAGATTTACACGTCCCTGTCTGCCGACATCACTAGATTACTCTTTGTTGAAGCAAGCTCTCTTGCGAGGGTTTAACAAGACTTCTGATGGTTATCGCGTTGATTTCCGCAGAGAAAAGATTAGGGCAGGGGAAACTTACCAGCAATTTTCAATACACCTGGGTCGTTTGTTTCAACAATGGCTAGAGACGTCAGAAATTGATGAAACCCTAATGTCTCTCACTAACTTTATAATATTGGATCAGTTTCTGTCTTCTTTACAGCCAGACCTGAGAATATTCATCAAGGAACACAGGCCAGCGACGCTAGGAGAAGCTGCTGTACAACTGGGCGTCCACTCGCAACGCCTACCCCAAGTCTCCCACTCCTCCAGTGAAGAACACGAAGCCTCCGTCCTCCGAGGAACCATTCACAGGAGTAGAGAGGAGTAGTTCACCGGCCGTGTGGTGAAGGGCACATTCGTTCTCACTGTCCCAGGAATCCCCACGCCTTCAAATCTACCGACATTCATCAGCCCAGCTACAAGGTCGGAAGACAGGAGCTGCCCCAATTATTGTGTCAACGGAACAATAAATGGGTCTTGGGCATTTACTATCATCAGGAACACCGGTTGTTCGTGCGTTATTGTCTCTGAGGAAGCCCTGCCTGATGCTGACGTCCACAGCAGCGCGAAGGTTAGTGTCGCCGATTATTTAGGTCGTGTTGACCAGTTCCCTGTTGTTAGGAACTACCTGCGTTGCCCCTATTTCACTGGTTGATCTAATTTGGTAAGAGCTCCCATTAATTTCGCTAGTGTTCTCATTGGTAATGTTCCCGGAGTTCGTGACCCTAACGACCCGGAACTTTTAAAACTCTTCTCGCCACCAGCGCCAGTCTACTCGCCACCAGTGCAATTCTCCTCGCCACCAGTGCCAGTCTCCTCGCCACCTAACCTCACCACCTTCACTCGCTTCCAGCAAAGGTCCACTGACTGTGACGCCCAAGGAGTTCGCCAAGCTTCAAGCCTCGTGTACCACTCTGACGCGGGTAAGAGAGAAGATGACTTCCGGGGAGGAGGATCAGGCTAGAGATGGGTCTGTTTCCAAGTTTTTTTTTTGTATTAATGGTCTGTTACATATGTCTTGTGTGTCATCCAAGCAGCCAGTCAAAGTAGATCAGATTTTACTGGTTGTCCCTTCTGATTGTCATAGCAACATTCTCACTGTAGCTCACCAGAGCCCTCTAGCAGGACACTGTTCTCGTAGAAAGACTTGTATGAAGGTTGCTGATCAGTTTTACTGGCCAGGTATGGGAGCGGATATTAAAGCCTTTTGTAGGAGTTGTGATCAGTGCCAGCGTATGTCCGCCAAGGGTAGAGTCCGACCTGTTCCTCTTAAAACCTTACCCATCATTACAGAACCATTTTCTCGGGTAGCCATAGATTTTGTTGGACCGTTCTCACCCCCTTCCTCTAAGAAGCCTAAATTATATCCAGCTAATTTGTTAAGGAAATATAATTGCAGGGCCCACATTAACTTTGATTGTGTCCTTGACGACGTTCCCAAGCTGGAGTTAGTCGAGGCACTACCCTGCAAGAGTTCCTGTGAAGTTCAGGCGCCAAACTCGGATGATCTCGGTTGCCAGTTACCGATAACACCGGACGGGATAGAAGAATCCTCTCCGACTGGCAATAGGCCCAAACTTTACCTGGACTGTAGTGGATCCCACGTGGAGTTCCTTGATACGGCCTTACGATGTTTGGACATCAAGTTACCACTTGTTCTTGTAATGTGACCATTCTTTATTTTGCTCTGTATATATAAACATTTGTTGTGGAATGATTATGTTTTGTTGTACTAAACTTAAGTTTTAATCTACCTTATAATAGATTTTTGTTGGGGGAGCTGTGTAAGGGCTGTAACGAGCAGGATGGTTGTCCGCCGCTCGTTTGCTTGTTTGCGTCTCCCACTAGGGGGGGTAGACGGAGATGAGAACGTCACTGCTGAATCGTAGCACACCAGACACTACCCAGCCAGCAACACAGCTTCACTTCCCCGCTGCTCGTTCAAATTCTGGTTGAATTCTCATCTGAGGTCTTGGACTCGAGGGCTGATTCCCCAGACCTTCACTATACGGCTGTCAATCTCCGGACACCTACCCCGGCTACTACAGCGGCTGCCACGTCATTGCCACTTCATCCACTCCTTATCTACCATCCGTGCCCTGGCGTCTCTCCTGTGTGACAAGACCACCGCCCGCCGGCGCCAAGTGAGGAAGCTCCCTTGAGAGCTGAGAGCGGATCACCGTTTTACCAGAACCTTCCACAGGGGCCGCCGTCGTAGGAAATATTCTGTTCATTGTTTGACTCCCTATAATTGTTTGACTCCATTAATTTTTGACTCCCGTAATTGTTTGAATCCCTTAATTGTTTGATTTTCTTAATTGTTTGACTCCTTTAATTGTTAGACTCCCGTAATTGTTATTTGATATTTGTGTGAGTGGTGTCAGTTTTTGTGTTATTTTCATAGTAAAGAGATGTCATTCTCGAACGGTTGTTTTTTATCCCTCGGAAAACCATGGTTCTTGACTTTCCTCTTATAAGATGCTGATTAGGCTGGCAAGGGATTTCTATCCCTAACTCCCAGGCTGATTAGGCTGGCAAGGGATTTCCATCCCTAAGTCCCAGGCCTTTACAGCTTACACTACATGAAGTGACCGTTACTTGGGAGGGGGGGGGGGGCGACCGCAAGAGTAGAGCACTTGGCCCCCTAAGGGCAAGAGTCTC
Organism: Homarus americanus; assembly: GCF_018991925.1. Taxonomy (NCBI): domain Eukaryota; kingdom Metazoa; phylum Arthropoda; class Malacostraca; order Decapoda; family Nephropidae; genus Homarus; species Homarus americanus. The sequence goes on from NW_024741189.1 coordinate 9,134,364, forward strand.
GATGCCACCCCTGACAAAGTAGGCCTATCGACACTGGCACCTGACACTTGCAGTAGCCGTCCAACGAAATACTCACAAACTCGCTTGGTGATCGCCGGTGAACACACGGAACATTTGCGATTAATGCTGTAAGGGATGAAAAGAACCTTCAGTGACAATGCTTAGGGTGACATCCGATATTTACCAACACTGTGAAATTCCCGCACCCACACTCCGAACATGTCCCCTCCAATAGCACTTTAGATTCAGGGAGGACACTCCACCACACCCACGCCACGCTGACCCACTACTACTACTACTATACCACCATTTTATTACCTTAATATTAAATATCCTAACACATAAGTAGCTATCCTAGCTGTGTTGGGTTACTTGAGCCGCAGATCTATGCAGCATTTATTGACTGTAGCCTCATAGTCAATATCTGTATCTGTTGTCGGCCTTGGGGCTGATGCTTTCGTTCCCCTGAGGCAGAGCAAAACCGATGGAATGAGAGAGGGAAAGTCAACATCTCATCCAGGCTGTAACATAACTTCTGGGCTGCTGCTTCTGTTCGGATATCACCTCCATGAGTCTGGCGTAGAAGCATCTTGCACTTGGTCCCATCCCACCAGAGGTTGTCAACCCTAGAGGGGTGAAGCTGCCTTGATCAACGTTCTGAATTCTCTCCCCGTATGCCCTTATCTTGTCGTTCTCGTTCTTTGTGTGTGCAGCATCGAGAGCTAAGTTATGGTGACATTCGGCCATGGGATAAAAAATCCTGATGTTGAAGAAGGCTCGCTGTCCCCGCTTCCAGAATCCTCGAGTACTGACGTCAACACGGGCTTAGTTGGATGTGTTTGAAGTCCTATGTTGGAAAATTTCACTTTTCTGTCACTGGGAATCGAGTATGACGATCATACAGCAATGATATGAGATATTAAGGATGTCACCTTCGTTAGTGAGCTCAGAGGTGACTCGAGAAGCCAATACAGGACAGACAGGGTCGCCCACAGTTGTTGCACGTATGGGAGGCTACATCTAGTGCGGGAGGACCGGCGGCATGGTCTTTCCGGCGCTGGCGCTTGTCTACCTCTGAATACAGTTGGACTAACTCGAAATTATTGACACCTTCTCGTGTGATGTTCCTCCAAGCATTACGGTGTGGGTTGATCGTCTACCAGGTGAGGTGGTCGATTTAGTACCTTTTCAGGTTGACCACCAGCGTTATGTTTACTATTCGTTAGGTGACTGTAAAGTAGCTGCTTTGGCAGTCTACTGTCGTTCATGCGGGTAACATGGCCAGTCCAACTTAGTTGTTCATGGATAATGGTAGCCTTGATGCTCCTACATTTGATGTCAGCGAGAATACTGGCATTTATTTTCTTGTCTTCCCAGCGAACATGGAGGATGGAACGTAGACTATGTTAGTAAAAGTTTTCAACTGCCTTGAGGTGCCTCCTGTATGTGACCCATATCTCCATGCCATATAGCAGTGTAGCGAGGCTGCTCCTGCCTTTGTACTGGTGGGCTCTATGGAACCGTCAGTGTAATACACAGTACTATTATGTGGTGTTAGAACCTTCAAGTTTCTCTCTGCTACGTGTCGGAGCTCATGTGGGTTACAATCAGCCTTTCTTGTCCCAGTTTGTAGAATGTTGAAGACTGCTGGCGGGGACTCCCACGGTGCTGGGGTGCTATAGTCTGGACTCCTTGTATCAGGTCCTTTCCTGAGGATTGTGTCTTTCAATTCCAGTCGATTTACAACATCAGCTGTGCACAATAGCCATATTTTCTTGTGAAAGACATCTCTGTTAAGGTTCAGTGCTCGTAAGAGTCCATTTTTGATGTCACTTTCCCGAGCCCTGGTAATCAGTTTTGTTGCAAAGCACGCTGTTAATCGTTCCGTCCTGGTTTGGAGAGATGAGACCTGTCTCCATGTGTAAATTTTTAAATTTTTATCCACATAGGTGCCTTGACAATGACTCTCATAACGTTATTCTGGGCAACCTCCAATTTCTCCCATTGCCACTCGGCAGTGTGTTAAGAACCGGTGTCGCATAGTCTGCTAATGATCGAATGGCATGTATATATAGCGTTCTTAGGACTACATGTCCCGCACCCACCTTGGGTCCTCTCATGACTCTCATCATGTTGACTCTTTTGCATATTCAGTCTCTTAGATAGTTTATCTCATTGTCAAATTTGAGGCGTTTGTCAATCCAGACGCCCAGGTATTTGTATACATTGACCCATTGTAGGGCAATACCTTGTATTTGCACTTGTGTCACCGACTCATTGTGTCCAATCCTCATGGCTTTCGATTTTGGGATTGATATCTTGAGCCCGAGCCTCATACATCCTTCACTGATGAGGTCTAGTGCTCTTTGGACTTTGCTGATCTGGTTTCTGCTTTTTACTATCAGTGCTAAGTCATCAGCATAGCATAGCAGTTTGGTACCCTCTTGAAAGGGGAGCCGACACAAGTTTTCCATAAGGATGTTGAAGAGAGTAGGATTAAGAACTTCTCCTTGTGGTGTGCCATTTTCCATTCTTTGGTGATCAGAGACTTGTCCTTGACAGGTAACTCTTGCTGTTCTGTTTTGGAGATAGTCGGCAAACCAAGCCAGTAGGCATCCCGTGACGCCTTTCCGGGCCAGAGTGGTTGCATTGGCCTGTGCATTTGCCAGATCAAATGCTTTCTCTAGATTAAGGAATACTACGATTGCCTTATTTTGACAAATCGATCCCAGGAGAGTGGCCAAATTGTGTGCAGTACTGACACCTTTGGTTAATCCAAAGATATTGTGGTGAAATGGTCCACTCTTCCAGAGGAGCCGTGTGAGGACCATCCTTTCGGCGGTTTTGCCGATGCATGCTGTTAGTGATATTGGTCTGAAATTCTGGGGTCCATTGGGATTTGGGAATGGGAAAAATGTTTGCCCTTTTCCAAGCTGACTGGAGTTTGCCTGCTGACCATGATGCATTGATAACTGTAACGAGAGCAAGTTCACCAGCAAGTCCTGCATTGCTGAGTAATGAATAGGATATACCATCACTGCCAGGGGCGGTGTCTTTGCCTGTTTTCCTGGCCCTTCTGATTTTGTCTATAGTAAACAGACAGTCTATAGTGTCAGTTTGTTCAATTGCATATCTGACTACTACTTTTCTCTCCAATTGTACTTGCTGTAGATGAAGTCTTATTTCAGGAGGTAGTTGAGCTGATGACGAGCGTTCTGCAAAGTGCTCTGCCAAGCGATTTGCTTCCTGTTGTGGCTGGGGGTGGGCTGGAGCTCTGGGCGGTTTTTCTGTTGCTATCCTGAGTTTTCTCCAGAATTCACTCAGGTTGGTGTGTGTACATTAAAGGTTGCGCACTACTCGAGCCATTTGTCTTCCTTAATATTCTGTGTAGTTTGACGAGAATGTTGGACAGCAGCTCTCAAGAGTTTCACTCCCTAAGGAGAGGGGTACAGTCAGAGATGTCTTCTGAATGTATTGATTCTGTGATTCTGTTCTCTGACTTCGTCATTGTAGAACCAGTAGTCTTTGTGGTGTCTATTTGTAGGGTTTGTTTTTGGTATTACTTTCTCTGCTGCGTGTTGTATGGCATCAGTAAGGTCCTGGTTTAGTTGGTCAATATCTTCTTCTGGTTCATAGTTCGAATACCATTTCTGAAGTTCATCTTGATATAATTTCCAATTTGCTTTCTTGGTATTCCATCTGGGTGACGGACGTAGGGGAGGAGGGAGTAGCTCCATTCTCAAAGTAGTTTTCGTTGCAAAGTGGTCACTGGTCAGTTCATCAGTTTTGAGCAGAAAATAAGCGTTTTCCGTGAGAGAAGTACAACTTACTAAAATACACTGTTTTTGAGCAAAAACTGAGATTTCCAGTACAAAAAGTAAAACTAACTACTGTTAGGACCGTGTCGTATTTTTCTATTTTTTTAAATATAACATGCTTCCATGTTGTTCCATATTATTCCTGTAATGATGTGTTATATTTACTATTATATAATCTGAAGGTTCCAAGTGTTCCCTGAAGAAGGCAGTGATGGGTAGGGAAACACCTGGTAACACTGAAGTCCATTTATTAACGGATAGAAGAAATGCAAGTGGTGACTAGCGTGTGACTTGCACGACCCACAGAGTCAGACTGAGACTGCCTTGCCATATGGCAGCCTCGGGGCAATGTTGCCACATAACACGTGCAGCGTTGCCACGTAATTATATACATAGATGCTACTCGGCACAGTAGCTTATACACAAGGTTGCTACTCGGCACAGTAGCTTAGATACATAACCTACATCTCCTCCCCCCGTCACGCTCATAGTCTTTGTCTTGAGCGGACTTCTTAGTCCTAAGTCGCTCCGAGCGTCGAGGTGCACTGTGGGACGGATCCTCGTGAGGTGTAGGGGACTCGTCCTCGGTCAGGGGGCCAGCAGTAGGGGGTGGGACTGGCCGGAGGAAGCGGCGGTTCCTCCACCAGACACGGCCGCTCGGCATCCTGACCTTGTAGTCTCGCGACCGGCCGATACCCATCACTATGCCCACCTTGTCCCAATGTGTCGTCGTCGGGTCCTGGACGCAGACAAGGGCACCAATCTCCAGCGGCTGAAGAGGGCGGGCACGGTCGTCATAACGAGCCTTGGCGTCCTGGGCACGTGTAGCGGCGCGGCGGTCGCAGCTCTCGGCTCTGGTCTGCCACTCCTTCGCGAAGGCCTTGGCGTGTGCAGGAACGCATGAGCGGAGAGGGTGACCATACAGGATCTGGGCAGGGGAGCGTCCTGTGTGGGTGGGAGTATTACGTAACTCCAGGAGTCCTCTGTCAAACGCCTCACAGTCTATGTTGCCTGAAGGGGCCACCTTGAGGATGAGGTGCTTGACTGTCTTGACCGCAGCCTCAGCGTGGCCGTTTGACTGTGGGTAGTGGGGTGTTTACACGATGTGGCGGACTCCCCAACGCTCCAGGAATCCTGTGAAGTCCCGGCTGGTAAACTGTGGCCCACCGTCCGTCTGCAGACGTACGGGGACGCCCAGGTCCCGAAAGAGGTCCCGGAAGTGGCGAATGGTGGCCGCGGACGTCGTGTCCGAGCCACAGATAACCACCACAGGCCAGCCAGAGAGTCGGTCGGTGACGACTAGGAAATGTTTCCCAGCTGTGCTGAAGAAATCAGCCGACACAGACTCGAAGGGCCTGGTGGGTTCGTCGTCGCACAAGAGGGGCTCCTGCTGTTGCCTGGGCTGCATGATCTGGCACGGCTCACAGGCACGGACCGTATTGACGATATCCGTGTCAATGCCGGGCCAGTACACAGCCTGCCTTGCTTATCTTCCAATACGGGCGTAGGGCGTTGTGGAGGTCAAAACGGTCGCGAGGGAACCCAGTCCTCACACTCTCCAAGAGCTGAGTGTAGGAGGGGTCGTCGCGTGCCGCGGTCCGTAGTTCCTCAAGGGCCAGATCGCTCTTGGGTGGCGACACTGAGGCCTGGGTGCTGGCGAGGGACTGTACGGCCTGCAAAGTGACGATGTTGCTGACGGAGAAACCGGCCTCGGTGCTGAGCATCTCGTCTTCAGGTGTCGGGCGGCTGACTGGGGAGCGGGAGAGGGCATCCGGGATGCACAACTCCTTACCTGCGCGCCAAGCCGCGGTGAAGACGAAGGCAAAAATCTTCGCCTTCAGGCGCTGGAAGCGGGGATTCTCGATGGCGTCCAGCGAATAGTGATTAAGAATGGGGACCAAGGGCCTGTGGTCTGTGATGAGGTCGAAGTGCTGTAGGCCAATCAAGTAAAACTTGCACTTCGATAAGGCCCATACCACTGCCAGCAGCTCCAGCTCGATGGCAGCGTAGCGAGACTCAGCATCGGTGAGGAAGCGAGAGCCACACTGTACGAGCCGGTACTTTCCTCCACCGTGATCCTGGAGAAGGGCGTAACCAACCCCGTACAGGGGAGCGCTGGGTCGAAAGTAGCGATGATAGGTGGACTTGACAGGGCCTCCTTCACCTTATGAAAGGCGAGGTCGTGGTCAGGGGTCCACGTGAAAGTCCTCTTGGGGCTCATCAGGGGGCGGAGAGGCCCGGTAGCGGCGGAGACGTCAGGAGAAAATTCTGCCAGCTGGTTCACCAGGCCCATGAAAGACCTGAGATCCATAAGGTTGGCAGGTGTGGCAAAGTCCGCTATGGCGCAAAATTTCTCCTGGTCCGCAGCAATGCCATCCCTTGAGAGTCGGTAGCCGCAGAAAGACACTGCAGGTGCGGCCAAGACGAACGTCTTGGCATTCAGAGTGATGCCATGCATCCTATACCTGGTCAGTACCTCGTCGATGCGGCGAAGATGCGTCAGGTAGTCCTTATCGTAAAGGAGGACGTCATCCACTATCTTCACACAGTTGGTCACGCCTTGAAGTGCCATTTCACCACGGAGACAGAAGGCGTCCCCCGTAGCAGCGAATCCCATAGGGCCACGGCAGTAGCGGAAGCGTCCGTAAAGCGTGATGAAAGTGGTCAGTGGCTGATCCTCCTTCTTCAGTGGGATCTGCCAGTAACCACAGAGGGCGTCCATTGTCGAGAAGTGCCGTACCTTCGGGTCCACACTCCGTATAGCTGCAAAAGGTGTGGGTGAAGGGTGGGCGGGACGGGACACCTGGCTGTTAAGCTTAGACAAGTCGGTAGTAATCCGCACTCCACCGTTAGTCTTAGCCACAGCGACTAGAGGGTGGCACCAAGGGGACGGGTCGTCACCAACGGGTACGATGACACCCTGGGCCACCATGGAATCCAGTTCCTTCTTGACTGAATCCCTGAAGGCGAGAGGGATCAACCAGGGAGTGTGTATGGCAAACGGCTACGCATCTTCCCGCAGGTGTATCCTCATAGGATGACCCGCCATAGCCTACAGTGGCGCGGTCCGTAGAGCATCCTTCGTCACCAGCACATCCGAGTACTCCTTCAGGAAGTAGGCCCTTGCAGCTGAAGGAGACATCTCACTGTGAAGAGGAAGCAACTATGACTTGGGTGGAGGCGGGGCGGGAGTGGACGCGGGTTCTGCGCAGCTCTATGCCGCAGCACCAGGTGCGTCGCTAGTTGATTCACGCACTCTGCTGGCGGTGTACCGAGCAGCTGGGATCTGCTCAAGAAAGTCTTTGGGCACCATGCCTAACTCCTTGCAGTGCTCCCACGACAAGAAGGGTGTAGTGAGAGTAGGCTGCACGTCCATCCATACGTGACACGACCTGTCGCCGTAGGTGATCTCCGCTTGAAAGGAGCCCACAGCGTCCGGCATCTGGGAACCGTCCGCATTGTAGTACTGCAGCTGCGGCGGTGGTCCCAGGTTGCATTTGGTGATACCCAGTTTCTGGAGGTGCTTCAGGCCTATCACCGTAGTATCAGCGCCGGTGTCCGGTATCACCTCGATGTAACCCGACACATAACCGTGTGTGACGGCGACGCGGATGGTAGGGGAAGGGGTAGCCCTGGGGCGTGTGGTCGATTCCACCCTCCTGATGTGACTCAGCTGCTGCTTGGGGCTGCGTGGGCCATCTGAAGGGGGCTGCGTGCGAACCACCCCGAGGGAAGTGCGCTGCTTTCCTCCTCGTGTCGGGCTTTTGGGCTTGGGTTGGCGGCAGCACTTATTGTAGTGTCCATAGCGACCGCAGGCCTGACACTTGTGGCCTCGTGCAGGGCACCTGTCTGTGTCGGACCAGTGGCCCTTACGGTCACATCCACGACATAGTGCGTCGGCGGCCGGGCATGTCTTGGGGCCATGCTGCTTTCCACAGCTGCCACAGGAAGCACTAGGCGGAGGCGTGGAAGAACGTGCAGCAGCCTTCATGTTATTGGCCGCCTTCTTACCCTTCTTATACTGTGAGATAGCTCTCACAGCAGGTGGGGCCCGTAAGGCAGAGGTGGCGGACTTGGTGGCCTCATATGACCGACATTCAGAAACTACCACCTGGAGTGTGGAGGAAGCGTCCAGGGGGATGAGTCGCTGCACCAACTCTTCTTGCCTGACAACTGTCAAAATCCCGTGCTTGATCCAGGCTTCCTCACATTCCCGGCTGTGCGCCTTGCAGACGTCGATCTCCTCCGACAAACTCTTCAATTGTACAAAAAAGTCGTCAAAGGATTCATTCTCCGCCTGCTTGCAGCTGGTGAAGGCGCGGCAGCGCAAAGCCTCGTTATTCCGACCATTAACATGCTCCTGTAAAAGGTCGAGCACATCCGTCACTGAAGACGTAGAATCTGGAGGCACTTGCAGCGTGTGCTCCAAAACTCTCTGGGTCTCCAGCGACAAACACATCCGCAGTTGGATGAGCTGTTTGTTTGGAGGTATGCTATCAAGGTCCACCATCATGGAGTAATCTGTCCACCGCCGCCTCCAGTCACGAAAAAGCTGAAACGTGACATCTGGTGAGAGGGGGTTGAACAGATGCCTTGGGAGCTGTTGGAGTAGCAAGAGTGCCTGGTGGACTCTGGTGTGGTGGAGGAGGGAGGGTATTGGCGCCTTGGTACGCAATACATGCGAGTGAGGGAGGGTGGGTTAGCGCCAGGGTCGCCAATATTGCATCAAAGCGCTCCTTTTCCTCCTCTCTTCGTATCTCCTCCCTCTGAAGTTCCATCTCTCTGCTTCTCTCGTCCCTGTCGTCCATCCACCTCAGAATTGTGGCAATGTCCGTTGCTGGAGGTGAAGGATGAGAGTCTGCGCCCGGTGGAATGAATGGTGGTGGGGAGTCGTGTCTCCCATCTTGATGTTGTCCCTTCTTACCACCCATTTTAGTATGCTTGAACTGCGCTGTTTAGTATATAAAGTGGCGCCTCATCAGCTCGAACCACATATATATGACATAAACAGCGCAGAAATAACGCATAGAGTCCACTGTTCTGTCCGTGAGTGCGTGCGTGTGTGTGTGTGTGTGTGTGTGATAGACCAGATTCGTGGTGGCCTTAATGCAGGTGGCTGGGGCCACCGCGGAGGCAAGAACGGCAGTGTCTCCCCGGATGTCACATGAGTAGGGTGTACGCCTGCGTGCTCCGTGGGTACCACAAAAAACAGGCCAATGCTCAACTCTCAGCTCTAGACACACTAATACACTGACACTAACACTGCCACCGTCACTAAAAAGCACTGTGACGGCGCAACATTGCACGTCGCGGCGAAACACAACGCAACACAACACAACACACTAGTAGACACGCACATCGCCGGCAATCGTAACGGTCTCAGCATTGTTCACAACACTTGTAGGTCCGCAGATCCTACTCACTGCGCCATGAAGGTTCCAAGTGTTCCCTGAAGAAAGCAGTGATGGGTATGGAAACACAGGGTAACACTGAAGTCCATTTATTAACGGATAGGAGAAATACAAGTGGTGACTAGCGTGTGACTTGCACGGCCCACAGAGTCAGACAGAGACTGCCTTGCCATATGGCAGCCTCGGGGCAATGTTGCCACATAACACGTACAGTGTTGCCACATAATTATATACATAGATGCTACTCGGCACAGTAGCTTATATACAAGGTTGCTACTTGGCACAGTAGCTTAGATACATAACCTACATATTCTAGTCACCTTACCCTGTGCTGTTAAGGTTTTAACTGTTATTATTTGTTCAAGCCCATCTTATTTCTTCATTTAGTATTGTAACAAGCATTCTTTGTTTCTCTAACGACCATCTGCATCGTTAAACGACCTATGTTTCACCGGCGGGTCGCATTGGCACCAGAGCCGACCCTATATATAGTAGTCCACCTGTAGACGGAGTTTAGTCCAGTCCTCCTTGTCATTCAGTTCACGTTCTTTTGAGTGATACCCATCACCTGTTACTTATACTTATTTTATTTGTGTTGTTACTGTCGCCACCAATGTGGTATATCTATGTGAGTACCTATTTATGTCTCTTATGTGTCCATCAGTGCTTGCTTAGTTACATTTAAGTAATTCAGTGTTATTTCATGTTAGTTAATTTCAGTGTTAGATATTTTATATGTTTATGTAGTGTTAACGTAATCCAATGCTTTATTTTTATTCTTTTGATGTTTCGATGTTTTAGTATCATTTGTGTCTTAAAAGTTTCGATAGTGAATCAATTTTTTGTGACAGCCTACGAGGCTCTTTATTGTGTTAATATTTAAATTAATTAAATTCTTAAAGGTTTACTTTATTTATTTTTATTCTTTTGATTTACATCACGTTTTTTTTTTTGGTTACGCCTCGAACCTGGATATTAAAGTAAATTAAGAGACGGCCTAACACTATAAACAGCGTTTTAGCAGAAAACAAGCGTTTCCGTGATAAAAGTAAAACTTACTTTAATACATTGTTTTTGAGCAGAAACTGATGTTTTCAGTAAAAGAAGTAAAAGCAGTGTTTTGAGCAGAAAATAAGCGTTTTCCGTGAGAGATTTCCAGTAAAAGAAGTAAAACTAACTAAAAGCCGTGTGTTTGAGCAGAAAACAAGAGTTTTTCGTGGAAAAATCAAATGAACTAATGTGCACTGTTTTGTGCAGAAAAAAAGAGTATTCCGTGAAAAGAAGTAAAACTAACGAATTCCACTGTTTTCATTATAAATTGAGTGTTTTCACTAGAAGAAGTAAAACTAACTAAAAACAGCATTCTTAGGAGAAAAAAGGCGTTTTCCGTGGGAGAAGTAAAACTTACTAAAATACACTGTTTTTGAGTAAAAACTGTGGGTTTCCAGTACAAGTAGTAAAACTAACTATACACAGCGTTTTACCAGAAAACAAGCGTTACCGTGATAAAAGTTAACCTTAGTAAAATACACTGTTTTTGAGCAGAAACTGATGTTTTTAGTAAAAGAAGTATAACTAACTAAAAACAGTGTGTTTGAGCAGAAAAGAAGCTTTTTCCGTGAAAAGACGTCAGTGCTCTAAAATACACTGTTTTGAGCAGAAAACAACCGCCTTCCACGAAAAGAAATAAAATGAACTAAAATACAGTTTTGTGGAGAAAAGAAGCGTATTCCGTGAAATGCAGCAAAACTAACGTTTTCCACTGCTTTCTTTATAAATTGAGTGTTTACACTAGAAGCAGTAAAACTAATAAAACAGTATTTTTAGGAGAAAAAAAATGTTTCCGTGAGAGAAGTAAAACTTACTAAAATACACTGTTTTTGAGTAAAAAATGAGTGTTTCCAGTACGAAAAGTAAAACTAACTATAAACAGCGTTTTAGCAGAAATCAAGCGTTTCCGTGATATACAGTAAGTAAAACTTACTATAATACACTTTTTTTGAGCAGAAACTTATGTTTCCAGTAAAAGAAGTAAAAGAAAACTAGAAGCAGCGTTATGAGCAGAAAATTAGCATTTTTTTGTGAGAGAAGTACAACTTACTAAAATACACTGTTTTTTAGCATAAACTGAGATTTCCAGTAAAATAAGTGAAATTAACTAAATGCAGTGCGTTTGAGCAGAAAACAAGCGTTTTTTGTGATCACAATAAAATGAACGAAAATGCACAGGTTTGTGCAGAAAACAAGTGTATTCCGTGAAAAGAAGAACTAACGAATTCTATTATTTTCATTAAAAATTGAGTGTTTTCACTAGAAGAAGTAAAACTAACTAAAAACAGCATTTTTAGGAGAAAAAATGCGTTTTCCGTAAGAGAAGTAAAACTTACTGAAATACACTTTTTTTCTGTAAAAACTGAGTGTTTCTAGTACATAATGTAAAACTAACTTTGAACAGGGTTTTAGCAGAAGACAAGCGTTTCCGTGATAAACGTAAAACTTACTAAAATACACTGTTTTTGAGCAGAAACTGATGTTTCCAGTAAAAGAAGTAAAACTAACTAGAAGCAGCGTTTTGAGCAGAAAATAAGCGTTTTCCGTGAAAACACGTCAATTAACTAAAATACACTGTTTTGAGCATAAAACAAGTGTTTTCGTGGAAAAATCAAATGAACTAAAATGCACTGTTTTGTGCAGAAAACAAGCGTATTCCGTGAAAAGAAGTAAAAGTAACGAATTCTGCCGTTTTCATTAAAAATTGAGTGTTTTCACTAGAAGAAGTAAAACTAACTAGAAACAGCGTTTTGATCAGAAAATAAGCGTTTTCCGTGAGAGAAGTAAAACTTACTAAAGTACAATGTTTTTGAACATCAACTGAGATTTCCAGTACAAGAAGTAAAACTAACAAAAATCATTGTGTTTGACCAGAAAACAAGAGTTTTCCGTGAAAAGACGTCAGTGAACTAAAAATGCACTGGTTTGTGTAGAAAACAAGTGTATTCCGTGAAAAGAAATAAAACTAACTAAATAAGTGAATACATAAATAAACCAATAAATAAGTATATAAATAAATAAATAGATCGTATAAAAATTTGCTTTCCATAATGTTTACTCGAGACTAGACCAACATCACACTGAGCTAAGACTCCATGTCGCGCCCCTCACTGAAGTCGAGTCGCGAAGAAATGATGATACTTGGCTCGAGGAAGAGGATGAGGTTGGTGAAGGGCCACGGTCATCTTTGATGGTCTTACAAAAGCCTTAGATCTTGGGAGTGAGATATTTTTTTTTTCTTTTTACGGTTTTCATTAATTATTGTTTTTCAAGAATAACTCACATGATCTTCCATAATAGCGCCGGTGGTTCATAGACGCTGTAACTACCAACACTTTTTTTTTATTATTATTTATTGGGCACTCCCCTACATCCTTGTGTAAGGTGAAGCGCAGAAGCGTTTACAGTGCCCAACAGGAAAGCATGCAAAGTTCATGCTTTCCGTTATGTCTCATGAGTTAAGGGCGTAGAAGCCTGAAGAGTCCTACTTTACTGCTAGGTGACCAGGGACTAATGGTGGCTAGGAAGTATGTCCAAACAACTTCCACCGGCCCGGGAATCGAACCCGTGACATCTCGCTTGCGAAGGCAAGAGCGCTACCACTTTACCACCAGTACCCCCTACCAACACAATGCCACGCAAACCTAACCTAACCTAACCTAGACATTCACTTACCAAATTACATCTGTTTATATACGAAAATAAATAAATTAGGTTAGGTTAAGTTAGGTTTCTCTAGATACACCTGAGACAAGCATCTAATCACCGTACAGTCATTACAGGGTTTAGTTTAACTAGTTCCAAGTGACCAAGAACAAGGTTTATACAGGTAAATGGCACCTGGTTTTCCCTTATCGATTCATCAGATTTAAAGACACAAACTTGCCCTACCAGATCCATCACCTATGATTAATATTACTCCTCGGGCTCCACCTATAGACACAGCTCTTGACACCCCGGCGCACAATATTGGAACGTGGTGGACCTATCGTACGTGACAGTGTGTAGGAAAACGGTATTTTGATTGGCCGTCGACTGTGTGTATGAGAGCTTCTGTCTGTAAACCCAGCAGTGATTGGCTGTCGGGATAATCGTTCATAGGTTTTCGTTGTAACCTTCGTCCAGTGTAAGTGAAGGGGGAATGCTGACATCAATAGTTATCATTATTGTGGGGGGGGGGGACTTCCCTATTAAGTTGGGTCAAAGGTCAAGGTCATTTTTGTTGGTTAGGTATACTAAAGGAGTTTCCAGTACCTTCTCACCTATGTTTTTCACACCTGTCTAGTGAAGGAGCGAAAATAAGAGAGAACTTAAATAAAAAAAAATCGTATGGCAGATGAACCATCCCGTGTTCCTCCTCCTCCTCCTTGTCCTCTTCTCCTTCCTCCTCCTCCTCCTGCTTGTCCTCTTCTCCTTCCTCCTCCTCCTCCTCCTTGTCCTCTTTCCCTTCCTCCTCCTCCTCCTCCTCCTTGTCCTCTTCCCCTTTCTCCTCCTCCTCCTCCTTGTCCTCTTCCCCTTCCTCCTCCTCCTCCTCTCCTCCTTCTCTATGCTACACGGAAGATTAGTTCCAGAGAATCAGCCAATCACTGTTGACTCCTAGAACCTCGCCAAGGCAATCCGACTGTGTGACAACTAAAACTGATCTGGCGGAGATGGCAAAACAAATGAAAAAAAAGGCAAAACAAAAAGTAAAGTAGTGATAAGAACAAGAGGCGGATTTCCTTAACACGTCAGCAGGTTCACGGGTAAAATATCGAAAATCAAGATCTTCAACAACGGGGAGGTTAGGTTGGTTAGGTTAGGCCGGCGACCAGACTCTGATAACAGCACAGCACAGTCGTCTAGTGAGTGAGTGACACGGGGAATGTCTCGACCAGCCAATAACACGAGCGGCCGACCGACAGTGTACAGTTGAATGCTCGGTCGTTCAACTCTTAACTTCTACTTATCACAGAAGAGTCAAATTCTTGGGTTATTTTATTTAAAGTTTTTGTGGAGGAGTTTTTCGGATGGGGTACGTCGTTGTCGTTTATTTTATCCCAGGCGGGGGGAGATTGATTTTGATTTTGATTTTGCCGCTTGCAGCGGCTACTTTATTGTGCACCCCACACTCATCCCGTGAGCGGTAGCGCAAAAGGATTACAGAGTAGGGTTTACAAAGGGTCATAATAATTAACCCCCGTTGTCAGGATATTATGGCACTGAATGTTACACAGTATTTCATTTACATTATTTGTTTAGTTCTATACATAAGGGGTAACTTATTCACAAATGCGTGAGTACAGGCGTGTGAGGCAGTATGTCTGGCCTCACACTTTGTTATTCACATTTACGTGAGAGGTATTCAAGCACATTGCGTATTTGGTTCTGTACATGAGAATTGATATAGTTACTAAGTGCAAAAAAGTGGATACAATCTTAATATGTCGGCTATCTTGCCATTAGAGATGAAGTGTTGTGCCATTTCACACACAGTGTGCTTGGACCTGTCCCTAAAAGGTTCTATCTTCACACAATCGAGGACGTAGTGTTCAAGTGTGTGGCCATATGTATGGCCACACACTTTACATTTAGTTTTGTTTACATCTGCTTGAGGAACATACTGCCAAAGGTACTTATATCCTAACCTTAATCTAGCGGTTACAACATCTTGTAATCTAGTGATCTTGTTACTTGCTCCATATACATGTTTCACTTGATATATCTCATCATGGTAGCCTGTTTGCACTTGTCTACTTGCGTCAAACTCATCAATAAGTTCTTTCCTAATTACAGTTTTAAGGGTTCTTTTTGACAGACCCAAATTGTATTCAACGGTGTCTTTGTTAGACGCGAGTTTGGCGAGGGCATCAACTCTGTCATGTTTTATGAGGCCTATGTGAGAGGGGATCCACAACAGTTTGACCTTGACACCCCGGTCAACAAGGCACGCATATTTGTGTCTGGCTTCAGAGACAAGAGCGTGACAACCTGAGTCGAGGGTACCAAGGGCAAGTAGTGAGGATAAAGAGTCGGTGATGATGAGACTGTCAGTAACAGTGGTTTCAATGAATTTAATAGCTGTGAGTATGGCAACTAATTCAGTTTGTAGAGTGGATGCCCAGTTGTTAATTCTAACTCCTTTCTCAATTATATTACCGTCAGGTTGAGTCACAACAATAGCACTTCCAGCCCTCCCACAGGCGGTGTTTAGAGATCCATCAGTGTAGATGGTCTGTGTGATATTATCATCACTCTGTAGAGTGTGTATGTGTTCAAGAGCTCTCAGTTTGGCAGTGTGTTGGAGATAAATGCTTTGTATAATTATTTTTTTAGGCGGATTCGTCGGTATTGTGATATCGAAGGGAACTGTCCGCCAGGGTGGCAGGAAGCGCTGTTGTGTCTCAACTTTGTACAGGTGGTCTAGTCCAAACATCTTCATATGTGTAGCTGTAGTTTGGATCCATTTAGACTCAGTAGTCCCATGGTTCATACATTCTAGCAATTTTAAGGAAACAATGTTATCAGGATCACCACGCAGAAGCCTCAGGGCTATCATGAGGTTGACTTCAATTATTCTATCTTTAGCACTGGGTATACCTAGTTCTTCCCTCATATTAAGTACTTTAGTGCTCATGGGACATGCTAGGATAATTCTGAGGGCTTTATTTTGCATTTTCTCGAGCTTGTCAACGCCTTTCCCGTCACGAATGACCAGGGCTGGTGCGTGGTAATCTATCAGAGATCTTATATAGCCTAGGTAAATTGTTTTAACAATTCTAATATTAGCACCATAGTGCGGGCTGTACCCCGCTACACTTCTAAGAGGTCTCAGTCTGTCAGTACATTGGCGGGTTAGCTGTTGTATGGCAGGTTGGGTACAAGGGACGGAAACGCCAAGATATTTAAAAGAAGAAACATAGTCAATAGTGTTGTTACCATCTTGAACTTGGCGGGGCCGCGTTTGCGGAGGTAAAGGCGAAGGTGGAGTAGGGTAGAGAGAGAGGGGTTGGGGAGAGGTAGAAGGGAGGGTGGAGTAAGGGGAGGTATGGGGGAGGTATGGGAGGGGAGGGCTTCATGTAGAGTTTAGGACTGTCCTGGTGCTGTTAGACCGGGGGGATTAAGTTTAGGTCCTGACTGTCCTGGTGCTGTTAGACCGGCCGGGGGGGGGGGATAACTATCGCCCTCCCAGTTCATTTACTTCTTGTCTCTTGTCATGCTTAAATCTTGGTTAGCCAGGGTGAAAGTATCCTGGGCACAAGTTTTTATCAGTTAGAATAAAACAAAATAATAATAAATAGAAAATAAAAAATATTACACCTCTGTATAAATTATTCCCTGTAAAAGTCGACCAAAATAATAAACAGTCACAGGGCGCGTAGTTAAAATCCTCCACTTCCCACTTTGTCTGCAGTCACTAGGGAAATTTTAGCTATATCATCAACACCTGTGTACGAGCCTGGTCACACACTCACCGCCAACAGTGGTCGAGACAAATTACTTGCCATACAACCATTGTTTCCAGATATACACATTCCTTCCCCAAAATCGATCGGGATATTCCTTTTTAGTTCTTGAGAGGTGGACACTGACACCTAGTTATTGTGCTCAGGGTTCGTCTCTCGCTGGCGGAGATAGTACGTTATATACACGAGGTTCATAGAGTAATAAAATGAATAATTTATATGTTGAAGCCGTAGTAGAAACAAGAAAAATATTAACCTTTAATATACGAGTAGATCAAGTGAAGAGAAAGGTAAACAAACCAGCCGCTTCCTTCCCCTTGTTAGGCCACAGCCGGGTGTTCTGGCCATTAGGGAAATACGGTAAGATTATAAACCCTTGTTCCCTTGATGAAGGACCTGTAAACCCTTGTTCCTCTAGTCATGGACGCTCTCATTTTATAAGTTGTTTTTTTATCCGGGGTCATTTTACTTTTCCTACCATCAACGATAATTATAAACAAACTCCAGGATGTAAACTATAACTTCCTCTCGTCTTCGATGATGTAAACAATATCATGGTAATATTTTAGGGTAAATTTCCATAACAGGTGGAGTGCCCCAGGTGTAGATGTACGGAGATGATAAAAATCTGAGGGGTTTTAATAAAGGTAATTGGTATAAGGTGAGACGGTTTCATCACATGGGAGAGGAGGTGGATGGAAGAGGAAATGAGAGAGAGAGAGAGAGAGCCGGATGAGGGAAGACTACAGTGTGCTACCCGGAAATACACAAGGTGAGAGAAATAAGGTGTACAGACATCAGAGAACAGGTTGTACAGTCCATTGTTTTTGTCATAGGGTAAACATACACACCCCCCCCCCCTCTGTTATTTCAACACAACTACAGCCTCCTCGTTATAGCTACCTAACCTAACTATGAACATGAGTGAATTTCTTGTAGGAATGTCCCTTATCAGTTGCATGACAATGATTAGGGAAATATTTCTACACAATAAGCAGAACACGAACAGTTGAAATAGTTATATGAATTTTGGTAATATATGAACGTTATCGCAAGTTCATACCTAGTTGAAAAACAATGTTTGTCACTGGAAGAATTTTAGGTGAAATGATATCCCGGCAGAAGACACGTTTTTGTTTGTTAAAAATTGGCCAGTGAACGTCAGATTTTTTATTTTTTCAAGGTAGATCACTCAAGATTCTCTCAACTGCGTGGCATTAGAAGGCTTGGTGACTCCCAAAATAACTGTAGCGCTGTTGCATTGAAGATTCCTAACCGTTTTGACCTTTGTCTGGACCAAGGACTCCAGAAAGCTTTAAAATAAGTCACCCTGTTGAGTATATAGCGTCTGAAGTAAGTACCCTGCCAACACTAACTATTCCTACCCTGTCTTACTATTCCTACCCTGTCCTTACTATCCCTACCCTATCCTTACTATCCCTACCCTGTCCTTACTAACCTTACCCTGTCCTTACTATCCCTACCCTGCCAGCACTCAACATCCCTTCCCTGCCTTACCATCCCTACCCTACCCTGCCTTACTATTCGTACCCTGTCTTACTAACTAACTTTAAATTGCGTTAAACTAACTATAAATAGCGTTAAACTTACATTAAATGGCGTTAAACTAACTTTAAATGGAGTTAAACTAACTTTATATTTCGTTCAACTAACAATAAATGGCGTTCAACAAACTTTAAATGGCGTTCAACTAACTTTAAATGGCGTTAAACAAACTTCAAATTGCATTAACCTAACTTTAAATGGCGTTAAACTAACTTTAAATCGCGTTAAACTAACACCAAATGGCGTTAAACTGACTGAAATGGCGTTAAACGTGCTATAAATGGCGTTAAACGCTCTTCAAATGGCGTTATGTTAACTTTAAATGACATTAAACTAAGTTCAAATGGCGTTAAACTAACTTCAACTGGCGTTAAATTAACTTTAAATGGCGTTAAACTTACTTCAAATGGCTTTAAACTGACTTTAAATGGCATTAAACTAACTTTAAAGGGCAATAAACTAACTTCAAATGGCATTAAACTAACTTCAAATGCCGTTAAACTACTTTAAATGGCATTAAACTAACTTTAAATGGCATTAACCTAACTTCAAATGGCGCTAAACTAACTTTAAATGGGGTTAAATTAACTTTAAATGTCGTAAACTAACTTTAAATGGCATTAAAGTAACTTTAAATGACGTTAAACTAACTTTAAATGGCATTAACCTAACTTCAAATGGCGTTAAACTAACTTTAAATGGGGTTAAATTAACTTTAAATGTCGTAAACTAACTTTAAATGGCATTAAAGTAACTTTAAATGACGTTAAACGAACTTCAAATGGCATTAAACTAACTTCAAATGGCGTTAAAGTAACTTTAAATGGGGTTAAACGCGCTCCAAATGGCGTTAAACTAAGTTCAATTGGCGTTAAATTAACTTTAAATGGCATTAGGTTACTTTAAATGGCGTTAAACTAACTTCAAATGGCGTTAAACTAACTTTAAATGGCGTTAAACTAACTTTAAAGGGCATTAACCTAACTTTAAATGGCGTTCAACTAACTTTAAATGAGGTTAAATTTACTTTAAATGGTGTAAACTAACTTCAAATGGCGTTAAGCTAACTTTAAATGGTGTAAACTAACTTTAAATGGCATTAAACTAAGTTTAAATGGCATTAAACTAGCTTTAAATGACGTTAAACTAACTTTAAAGCTTTCTGTCCCCGATGACGGTAAGATTCTGCCCCAGAAAACGGTCGGATTCAGCCCACAATACAGTAGGATTCCGCTCCAGGATACGGTAGAATTCTGCCCCAGAATACGCTAGGATTCTGCTCCAGATTACGGTAGGATTCCGCCCCAGAATATGGTAGGTTTTCGCCCTAGAATACGTAAGGACTCTGCCCAAGGAGACGGTAGGATATTGCTCCATAAAACGGTAGGATTCTCCGCCAGCAAACGGTAGGATTCTGTTCCCAAGGACTATAAGATTTTGCCCTAGATAACGGTCGAACTTCGCCCAGAACCGCTCCAAAATACGGTAGAATTCTGCTCCAGAATACGGTAGGATTTTGCACCAGAATACGGTAAGATTCCGCCGGAGAAGATGGTAGGAATCCGCCCTAGAAGATGATAGGAATCCGCCCTAGAATACGGTAGTATTCTGCCCCAGAATACGGTAGGATCCCGCCCCAAAATACGGTAGGATCCCGCCCCAGAAGACGGCAGGATTCTGCCCCAGAATAGGGTAGTATTCCCCCCCAGAAGATGGTATGGTTCTGCCGAGAATAAGGTAGTAATCCGCCCTAGAATAGGGTAGGATTCCGCCCCAGATATGGTAGGATTCCGCCCCAGAATAGGATATGATTCTGCCCAAGGAGACGGAAGGATATCGCTCCAGAAAACGGTAGGATTCTGCGCCAGCAGATGGAAAGATTCTGTCCCCAAAGACGGTAAAATTCTGCCCCAGAATACGGTGGGATCCCGTCCCAGATGATGGTAGGGTTCTGCCTCAGAATAGGGTAGGATTCCGCCCCAGAATAGGGTAGGCTTCCGCCCCAGAATAGGGTAGGATTCCGCCCCAGAATAGGGTAGGAATCACTCCCAGAATAGGGTAGGATTCCGTCCCAGAATACACTTAGATTCTGCGCAAGGAGACGGTAGGATATCGCTCCAGAAAACAGTAGGACTCTTTTCCAGCAGACGGTAGGATTATTTCCCCAAAGACGGTAAGATTGTGCCCCAGAAAATGGTCTGAGTCCGCACACAATACGGTAGGAATCCACTCCAGAGTACAGTAGAATTCTGCCCCAGAATATGGTAGGATTCTGCGCCAGAATACAGAAGGATTCAAGCCTCGAAGATGGTAGGAATCCGACCCAGAAGACGGTAGGATTCTGCAACAGAATACGGTAGGATCCCATCCTAGAAGATGGTAGGGTTCTGTCCCAAAATACGATAAGATCCCGCCCCAGAAGATGGTAGGGTTCTTCCCAGAATAAGGTAGTATTCCGCCCCAGAATAGGATAGGATTCCGCCCAAAATATGGTAGGATTCTGCCCAAGGAGACGGTAGGATATCGCTCCAGAAAATGGTAGGATTCTGCGCCAGCAGACGGTAGGATTCTTTCCCCAAATACAGTAAGATTCTGCATCAGTAAACGGTCGGATTCCTCCCACAATACAGTAGGATTCCGCTCCAGAACATGGTAGAATTCTGCACCAGAATACGGAAGGATTCTGCGCCAGAATACGGTAGGATTCCGCCCTAGAAGAAGGAAGGAATCAGAACAAGAAGACGGTAGGATTCTGCCCCAGAATACGGTAGGATACCCCCAGAAGATGGTAGGGTTCTCCCCAGAATAGGGTAGGATTCCGCCCCAGATTACGCTAGGATTTTTCCCATGGAGACGGTAGGATATCGCTTCAGAAAACGGTAGGATTATGCGCCAGCAGAAGGTAGGAGTCTGTCCCCAAAGACTGTAAGAGTCTGCCCCAGAAAACGGTCGGATTCCGCCCAGAATACGGTAGAATTCTGCCCCAGAATACGGTAGAATTCTGCACCCAGAATACGGTAGGATTCCGCCATAGAAGATGGAAGGAATCCCCCCGAGAAGACGGTAGGATTCTGCAACAGAATACGGTAGGATCCCGCCTCAGAAGATGGTAGGGTTCTGCCCAAGAATAGGGTAGGATTCCGCCCCAGAATACGGTACAATTCCGCCCCAGAATACGGTAGGATTCAGCCCAAAATACGGTACGGGTCTGTCCCTGGAGACGGTAGGATTCCGCCTTAGTATTCGGTATGATTCTACCTCAGAAGACGGTAGGATTCTACCCCAGAATATGGTAGGATTCTTCGCCAGAAAATGGTAGGATTCTGTTCCAGAATACTGTAGGATTTCGCCTTAGAAGATGTTATGATTTTGCCCTAAACAACGGCAGGATTCCACCTCCTAAATCTGTAGGATTTCGCACCAGGAAACAGTAGGATTCGCCCCAGAAGGAGGTAGGATTTAGTCCCCAACGTCGTAGGAATTCCACCCGAGAAAACGGTAAGAATAGGCCCAAGAAGACAGTAGGATTCCGCCTTAGAATTAGGTAGGATTCCGTCCCAGAATAGGATAGGATTCTGACCAAAATACGGTAGGATTCTGCCCGAGGTAACGGTAAGATTCTGCCTCAGAATAAGATAGGATTCTGCCCAAGGAGACGGTAGGATATCTCTCCAAAAAAGCGGTAGGATTCTGCGCCAGCAGACGGTAGGATTCTCTCCCCAAAGACGGTAAGGTTTTGCCTTAGAAAAAGGTCGGATTCCACCCAGAATACGGTAGGATTCCGCTCCAGAATACTGTAGAATTCTACCCCAGAATACGGTAGGACTCTGCGCCAGAATACAGTAGGGTACCGCCCTAGAAGATGGAAGGAATCCGCTCCAAAAGTCGGTAGGATTCTGCCTCAGAAAGCGGTACGATCCCGCCACAGAAGATGGTAGGGTTCTGCACAAGAATAGGATAGGATTCCGCCCCAGAATAGGCTAGGATTCCGCCTCAGAATAGGGTAGGATTCCGCCCCAGAATAGGGTATGATTCCGCCCATAATACGGTAGGATTCTGTCCCAGGAGACGGGAGGATTCCGCTTCAGAATACGGCATGATTCCGCCCCAGAATAGGGTAGGATTCTGTCTCAGAATACGGTAGGATTCCACCCCAGAAGATGGTAGGATTGTGCTCAAGAATATGTAAGGATTCTACGCCAGAAAAAGGTAGGATTCTGCCCCAGAATACAGTAAGATCTCGCCCTAGATGATGTTATGATTTTGCCCTAAACACCGGCAGGATTCCCCATCTAGAGAACTGTCACCCCGTCTGGTCCTCGAGATATGCTAGGCACCTCGGCCACCCTGAGAGATTAGAGCGCCTGGAGTTATCAATCTATCTATCTATCTATCTATAACTAATCAGTGGTAACCACCCAGTAAGGTACTGTCACTACCATTATTGTAGTTGGGAAGTATTTCGTTTATATTTTTCCACGAAAGGTTTTCTGAGTTAAAGGTTTAGTTAAAAGTATTATATTATTGTTCGATAAAAGTAAATGTGTTAGTAATATTAAAGTATTTTTTATTATATAATTAAGTAAATTAGGAAAACTAAACGAATCGCAGGTAGCGAGCACTGTGCGTCGTCTGCTTTGTTTACATATACTATGGCTTGTTTACATATACTATGGTTTGTTTACATATACTATGGCTTGTTTACAAATACTATGGTTTGTTTACAACATCTTAAGGGCGAAACTCAATTTCAAACAAACGTGACAATGAGTAATACCATGTTTAAAACGTTTCTCGTATAGTAACGGGTCAGGTCAACAGATGGCGCTGCTAGTCAGATCTAAGACATCACATTTTTTTACCAAAATAGATGGTAGTTTTTCCGTCTTGTCTACAAACTAGTGTTTCCGAAGCTGAACAATTTAAAGTAATGTACAGTATTATTATTTCTGTTTATTTTTCTGTAATTTTTATTTATTTTTTTTCTTTTCTTCATTACCATATAAATTAATTTACCCTAATTTTGTTATTAAATCTTGTATGTTAGATTAAGGCTGGATTTATTGGAGCTTCAGTGCCAATACAGAAACGGACGGTGGAGGTGTTGTCAGTCGTCTCTCTCACTTGAGAGACGCCGTTTTTATAGTGTACAGTAAGTGTTATTTTTAGTGTATTTAAGTAGTTAAATTTATTTTGTGTAAAGGTCGATATATTAAGGTTATTTATTTGTACAGATTTATTTTAAACGGAAATACTTTACAAAATATTAAGATACACGAGTTAATCTATTATGAACAAGCGTAGGTTAATGATCGTTAACGCTCTTAATCACATCGACTAATTACTTTGACAACACTTTACTATTTTGGTTTATGCTTTAATTTAAATAATTGAAATGTGGTTTACTTTTGTGAATATTTACGTTCCTCGTATTGCTTTAGTATCGTTCCTAATATTTGGTGTATGTTTTGTTCTTGCATGTTACAGGAAATATTTGTTACTCGTAATATTATTGTTAATATTGGTCAATAGGCTCCCGCCATGTTTACCCGAGGATATCCCCACTTAGTAGGTAGGTAGGTTGGTTTGGTTCCTTTGGCTAAATGAATGTTTTTTGTTGTGTATTTTTGGTGTTTTACTCAAATTTATTCTCCATTTGTTTGCAAATTAGCAGCTTGTTAAAAATGAATGTTAATTTTTTTATAAACCATAAACCTTTAACTTGCACATGAATTTAAGGTCAGATTTGAATAAAAAACGAAAAACGTAAAAAAACAATTCTCGTACCAAAACCTGAGGACAGCCAATGGACGAATATTTAGTTTTGTTTTCTTTACAGTGTTACGAACCACGCCACCAATTGTCATGATCTACCTACCCAGCACTACGAACCACGCCATCTATTGTCCTGATCTACCTACCCAGCACCACGAGCAACGCCATCTAGGGACGAAACCCGAGTATGACTACTCTTAGTTACCACTCCGGCGTTTCCCTTCTCCATATCCTGGTTGTTGCGTCACCTCCTCAAAGTCTTCTTCGTCAGCTCCAATTCGATGAGAGTTCACTTCACTCTGGGAAGTGACCACAGGATCACCTATCCTGGAAACCTACGGCACAGTGACTACCTACCGTCTTCTACAATACTCAGCCTTACTCGTCAGCCATCTCAGCTCCACACTTAAGTATTTGTAATCTTATATTGCCTCCCCCACGTCCACTTGCTTCAAATTATTGTATGTTGTATAAATATGTATATACTGTTAATGTTTAGGTTAAGTATGGTTAAGGGTAAATTATAGAAAGCTGAATATTTTGTTAAGGAATTTATGGTACTTTATTATACACAACAAAAACTCCCATCCTTTGTCTACCCTTTTATAGTCCGATTGTCTTTGTTTTTTTATTGTTGTTGCCTGTTGGGATCTGGGTAGACTTTTAACTATATTCTAAATCCCCAACTCGTAACAACAGGTAATGGATCCAGTTACTGTTGTGTTAAAGGCCAGTTTGGTGCATTAGTGTTCATCAGCGTGGAGAGTACAGCACCATATTTATTGAGGTAAGATTGTTCGATTAGATTTCGTTAACCACCCATCACCCTTTTTCCCATAAAATAAATTTTTTCGCTAGTTTTCCTGATTTAGAAGATGAATTTTATATTTGGGGCAAATTACTATCCCCCCTTTCACCCCAACAATGTAGGGGGGTTACTAACAATATTACTGGTTTCAATTGGGCAGGGCTTTAAAGTAGAGGGAAAATGTGGGATAAAATACTAAAAACACCAAACAACACTTATAAAACCTGACCTAACGTTTCATAACTAGTGAAAATGTTAAGTATCACTTAATTTACAAATCCCTCATCTTACCACCTACGAAACCCCGAAAACGTGAATACCTTTGGATTTTCGACGAAAAACACGGAGCTCCCACACACGTCCCACCACCACGAACACGAAGGGGTAGTGTGCTCTTGTTCTCC
>NW_024741189.1:9159741-9180248 GCF_018991925.1 Homarus americanus
CCGAATGGGACACCGACAAAGTCAATCGGGGGTCCGTTTGATAGCATACCACAGAGAACTTGCACACCCGAATGGGAGCCCGTCAAAGTCAATCGGGGGTCCATTTGATAGCATACCACAGAGAACTTGCACACCCGAATGGGAGCCCGTCAAAGTCAATCGGGGGTCCATTTGATAGCATACCACAGAGAACTTGCACACCCGAATGGGAGCCCGTCAAAGTCAATCGGGGGTCCATTTGATAGCATACCACAGAGAACTTGCACACCCGAATGGGAGACCGTCAGACTCAATTAAGGGTCGATTTAATAGCATACTATACAAAATGATCCGAGAATCAGCACACACCGAGTGGGAGACGGTCATGAAAATGTCCGCCCTTGTTCGCTGGATTGCACAATTTCACTATAGTAGGGGGTAGGGACACCTCGATCACATTATACAACATACCAGAGAAGTTGCACCCCCGAATGGGACACCGACAAAGTCAATCGGGGGTCCATTTGATAGCATACCACAGAGAACTTGCACGCCCGAGTGGGAGCCCGTCAAAGTCAATCGGGGGTCCATTTGATAGCATACAACAGACAACTTGCACACCCGAATGGGAGCCCGTCAAAGTCAATCGGGGGTCCATTTGATAGCATACCACAGAGAACTTGCATACCCGAATGGGGAGCCCACAAAGTCAATCGGGGTCCATTTGATAGCATACCACAGAGAACTTGCACACCCGAATGGGAGACCGTCAAAGCAATCGGGGTCCATTTGATAGCATACCACAGAGAACTTGCACAACTAATGGGAGCCCGCCAAAGTCAATCGGGGGTCCATTTGATAGCATACCACAGAGAACTTGCACACCCGAATGGGAGACCGTCAAAGTCAATCGGGGGTCCATTTGATAGCATACCACAGAGAACTTGCACACCCGAATGGGAGACCGTCAGAGTCAATCGAGGGTCGATTTAATAGCATACTATACAAAATGATCCGAGAATTGGCACACACCGAGTGGGAGACGGTCATGAAAATGTCCGCCCTTGTTCGCTGGATTGCACAATTTCACTATAGTTAGGGGTAGGGACACCTCGATCACATTATACAACATACCAGAGAAGTTCCACCCCCGAATGGGACACCGACAAAGTCAATCGGGGTCCATTTGATAGCATACCACAGAGAACTTGCACACCCGAATGGGAGACCGTCAAAGTCAATCGGGGGTCCATTTGATAGCATACCACAGAGAACTTGCACACCCGAATGGGAGCCCGTCAAAGTCAATCGGGGGTCCATTTGATAGCATACCACAGAGAACTTGCACACCCGAATGGAGCCCGTCAAAGTCAATCGGGGGTCCATTTGATAGCATACCACAGAGAACTGCACACCGAATGGGAGCAAAGTCAATCAGGGTCCATACTACAGAGAACTTGCACACCCGAATGGGAGACCGTCAAAGTCAATCGGGGGTCGATTTAATAGCATACAACAGAGAACTTGCACACCCGAATGGGAGACCGTCAAAGTCAATCGGGGGTCGATTTGATAGCATACTACAGAGAACTTGCACACCCGAATGGGAGACCGTCAAAGTCAATCGGGGGTCGATTTAATAGCATACTATACAAAATGATCCGAGAATTACACACACCGAGTGGGAGACGGTCATGAAAACGTCCGCCCTTGTTCGCTGGATTGCACTATTTCACTATAGTTAGGGGCAGGGGCACCTCGACAAATTATACAACATACCAGAGAAGTTCCACACCCGAATGGGAGACCGTCAAAGTCAATCGGGGGTCCATTTGATAGCATAACACATACCACAGAGAACTTGCACACCCGAATGGGAGCCCGTCAAAGTCAATCGGGGGTCCATTTGATAGCATACCACAGAGAACTTGCACACCCGAATGGGAGCCCGTCAAAGTCAATCGGGGGTCCATTTGATAGCATTCCACAGAGAACTTGCACACCCGAATGGGAGACCGTCAGAGTCAATCGAGGGTCGATTTAATAGCATACTATACAAAATGATCCGAGAATCTGCACACACCGAGTGGGAGACGGTCATGAAAATGTCCGCCCTTGTTCGCTGGATTGCACAATTTCACTATAGTAAGGGGTAGGGACACCTCGATCACATTATACAACATACCAGAGAAGTTCCACCCCCTAATGGGACACCGACAAAGTCAATCGGGGGTCCATTTGATAGCATACCACAGAGAACTTGCACACCCGAATGGGAGACCATCAAAGTCAATCGGGGGTCCATTTGATAGCTGTAAGGGCAGAAACGATCCTCCGGCTAGTTACCGCTGCTAACTCGCTCGTTTGCTGGTGCATACGACACTTGGGGTGGTTGGACGGAGGTGATAACGGCAGCAACCCTCTCCGCCGCGGGCAGATTCAACCCAGCCGCCATACCGTCAGTATCTAGCTACCCTGCTGTCCGTCAAATTCTGGCTGTGATCTCATCATAGGTCCTGGACTCGTGGGCTGTGTTCCCAGACCTTCACCTATCAACTGCCAACTCTCTGGTCATCTACCACTACCGCATACCACGACCATCAGTTCATCACATTCCGTCGGTGCCCCGGTGTTCTCCTGCCTTTTCAAGACGTTGCTGAGTGTGGAGTGAATGGACGCTTCCCTGCCCTGAGTGTGCATCACCGTGTTCCAGAACCTTCCCCCAGGGCCACTGCCGTAGGAAATATTTGTTCATTGTTTGATTCCATTAATTGCTGACTCCCCTTTATTGTTCGATTCTATCGATTGTTGACTCCATTTAATTGTTTGAATCCATTAATTGTTGACTCCCATTATTTGTTTGATTCCTTTTATTGTTGCTTCCATTAATTGTTTGACTCCCGTAATTATTTGATGATTGTTGAGTGGTGTCAGAGTTTTGTTATATTTTTATAGTAAAGAGATGCCAATCTCTAACGGTTGTTTGTTATTCCTCGGAGACGGTCACGAAAACGTTTGCCCTTGTATGGTGGATTGCACAATTTCACTATATTAAGGGGAGAGGGTACCTTAACACACATATTCGGTGTGAAATATCTTCCGCCCCCAGTGGAGCGCTTCAGCGCCTCTGTGAAGCAAAGCGCGGCATTTAAAAACAACAACCAAAATTGCCGTCGCTTTCCTTTCCCTGCCCTGCAATGGCTGGAGCAGAAGGAGAGAGAGAGAGAAAATAGTCTCATTGGGGTCAGAGGAATGGCAGTGGAGCGGGTTCTATCAATTTCACTTGCCAGGTCTGTCTCCCAATTGAACATTATTACTCTCTCGGCGCACACGTCGCCACCACGGTTTCCGTGACAGCAGCATCATGATGTTGCGTCTACCAATAAGTCCGGAACCGGGTTATTCGGCTGTTCGCGAACAGTCAGGTTTTAACTTTACCTAACAAACGATCAAACAACCTCCACTCTCGAGGAGCGGTACGGTGACTGTCCTATCGTCCGCCCTTGTTTGATGGAATGCACAATTTCACTATATTAAGGGGAGAGGGTGCCTTCACACACATATTCGGTGTGAAATATCTTCCGCCCCCCAGCGGAGCGCTTCGGCGCCTCTGCGAAGCAAAGTGCGGCATTCAAAAACAACAACCAAAATTGCCGTCGCTTTCCTTTCGCTGCCCTGCAATGGCTGGAGCAGGAGAGAGAGAGAGAGAAAATATTCTCATTGGGGTCAGAGGAATGGCAGTGGAGCGGGTTCTATGAATTTCACTAGCCAGGTATGTCTCCCAATTGAACATTATTACTCTCTCGGCGCACACGTCGCCACCACGGTTTCCGTGACAGCAGCATCATGATGCTGCGTCTACCAATAAGTCCGGAACCGGGTTATTCGGCTGTTCGCGAACAGTCAGGTTTTAACCTTACCTAACAAACGATCAAACAACCTCCACTCTCGAGGTGCGGTACTGTGACTGTCCTATAGTCCGCCCTTGTATGCTGGATTGCACAATTTCACTATATTAAGGGGAGAGGGTGCCTTCACACACATATTCGGTGTGAAATATCTTCCGCCCCCCAGTGGAGCGCTTCGGCGCCTCTGCGAGCTAAAGCGCGGCATTCAAAAACAACAACCAAAATTGCCGTCGCTTTCCCTTCCCTGCCCTGCAATGGCTGGGGCAGAAGAAGGAGAGAGAGAGAGAGAGAAAATAGTCTCATGGGGTCAGAGGAATGGCAGTGGAGCGGGCTTATGGCGAGTAGGCTCGCGATCTATCAATTACACTAGCCAGGTCGCTCTCCCTATTGAACATTATTACTCTCTCTCGGCGCACACGTCGCCACTGCGATTTCCGCGACAGCAGCATCATGATGTTGCATCCACCAATTAGTCCGGAACCGGGTTATTCGGCTGTTCGCGAACAGTCAGGTTTTAACCTTACCTAACAAACGATCAAACAACCTCGACTCTCGAGGTGCGGTACGGTGACTGTCCTATCGTCTGCCCTTTTATGATGGATTGCACAATTTCACTATATTAAGGGGAGAGGGTGCCTTCACACACATGCTCGGTGAGAAATATCTTCCACCCCCCAGTGGAGCGCTTCGGCGCCTCTGCGAACCAAAGCGCGGCATTCGACAACCATCGAAATCGCTGTCGCTTCCCTGCCCTGCAATGGCTGGAGCAGAAGGAGAGAGATTTTAGTCTCATTGGATCAGAGGAATGGCAGTGGCGCGGGCTTATGGCGAGTAGGCTCGCGCTCTATCAATTACACTTGCCAGGTCTCTCTTCCGTTTGGACATTATTTACTCTGTCTCTCTCTCGGCGCACACGTCGCCACCCCACTACTTTCCGTCACAGCATATGCTGCGGCCTTTCAGTCTGGAACGGGGCTCCCCTTCGCCTTGCTGTGTGCCCAACTTAGCGGACTTGCGTTGGCTGATCACCCCGTCTTCGCATCTGTGCCGGCCTTCAATGCAGCGCCCAACCGTCTCTTGACCGAGATTCATTGCACTGTTCCACGCGCAAACGGCTACCCTAAATGTGCATAGACGACGCTCATGGTTCAACACGACCAGGGCGCAGTCTGGGAGCAGAGTATACTAAAAAAAGAGTTTAGCAGCCAAAACTCGTCAAAGCACACGTTGGGTTACCCCATCACCTAACAACGATGGCGGTTCCCACCCGTGAAATACACAACCTGACCAATATTGGGCGACGAAGGCGCTCATGAGCCCACGTCCCCACAAACAATGAGAGAGAAAGAGAGAGGAGGAGGAGGATAAGGGAGGAGATAAGCATACACGGTGGCGCTGCCGGCGCCGAGGATAGCAAGAGAAGGTGCAGTTTGATCTGATCATCTGGTTTGCTATTTCTCTAAAGCCAACGTGCGGTCCCTCGCCCAATGTCTTCTGCCTTGCTGTGGGTCGAGGAGCGGATAAGGGAGGAGATAGGCACACACGGTGGCGCTGCCGGCGCCGAGGATAGCAAGAGAAGGTGCAGTTTGATCTGATCATCTGGTTTGCTATTTCTCTAAGGCCAACATGCGGTCCCTCGCCAAATGTCTTCTGCCTCTGTCTCTCTATCTCTCACTATTTTGGCCGCCGTGATAGGCGCCGCCAACAGCAGCAGCTACCTGGTTGATCCTGCCAGTAGTCATATGCTTGTCTCAAAGATTAAGCCATGCATGTGTAAGTACAAGCCGATTTAAGGCGAAACCGTGAATGGCTCATTAAATCAGCTATGTTTCATTGGATCTGTAAACCCACTTACTTGGATAACTGTGGCAATTCTAGAGCTAATACATGCAATTGGCCTCTGACCGCAAGGGAAGAGCGCTTTTATTAGTTCAAAACTGGTCGGGCCCCGGTCCGTAACCCACCTGTGGTGAATCTGAATAACTTCGGGCTGAGCGCACGGTCTCCGCACCGGCGCCGCTTCTTTCAAGTGTCTGCCTTATCAGCTTTCGATTGTAGGTTATGCGCCTACAATGGCTATAACGGGTAACGGGGAATCAGGGTTCGATTCCGGAGAGGGAGCCTGAGAAACGGCTACCACATCTAAGGAAGGCAGCAGGCACGCAAATTACCCACTCCCGGCACGGGGAGGTAGTGACGAAAAATAACGATGTGAGTCTCATCCGAGGCCTCGCAATCGGAATGAGTACACTTTAAATCCTTTAACGAGTATCCATTGGAGGGCAAGTCTGGTGCCAGCAGCCGCGGTAATTCCAGCTCCAATAGCGTATATTAAAGTTGTTGGATCTCAGTTCCGGACTGACGGTGCACCGCCCGGTGTTTACTGTCACGCCCAACAGCCGCCACGCTCGCACGGGATGCTCTTTGTCGAGTGTCCCGAGTGGCCGGAGAGTTTACTTTGAAAAAATTAGAGTGCTCAGAGCAGGCTATTTGAATGGCCCGAATGGTGATGCATGGAATAATGGAATAGGACCTCGGTTCTGTTTTGTTGGTTTTCGGAACCAGAGGTAATGACTAATCGGAACAGGCGACGCTAGAGGTGAAATTCTTGGACCGTCGCAAGACGAACTACTGCGAAAGCATTTGCCAAGGATGTTTTCATTAATCAAGAACGAAAGTTAGAGGTTCGAAGGCGATCAGATACCGCCCTAGTTCTAACCATAAACAATGCCAACTAGCGATCCGCCGGCGTTATTCCCATGACACGGCGGGCAGCTTCCGGGAAACCAAAGTCTTTGGGTTCCTGGGGAAGTATGGTTGAACAGGACCACACAGGAGGGAGGGTGTAGGTCCAGCATCAGGGTGAGCAACACCACACACGAGGGAGGTTGTAGGTCCAGCATCAGGGTGAACAAGACAACAGAGGAGGGAGGGAGGGAGGATGTTGATCCAGTTGCAGGGTGAACAACACCACACAGGAGGGAGGGTGTAGGTTCAGCATCAGGCTGAAGTAGACCACACAAGAGGTAGGGTGTAGGTCCAGCATCAGGGTGAACAAGACCACACAGGATGGAGGGAGGGTGTAGATCCAGTTTCAGGGTGAAAAGATCACACAAGAGGGAGGGTGTATGTCCAGCATCACTGTGAACAAGACCATGCAGGAGGGAGGGTGTAGGTCCAGCATCAGGATGAACAATCCCCACATCGGGGACGGTTGTAGGTCCAGCATCAGGATGAACAAGACCACACAGGAGGGAGGTTGTGCTTCCAGCATCAGGGTGAACAAGACCACACAGGAGTGAGGGTGTAGGTCCAGCATCAGGGAGAACAAGACAACATAGGAGGGAGGGATGGTGTAGATCCAGTTTCAAGTTGAAAAAGATCAAACAGGAGGGAGGGTGTAGGTCCAGCATCAGGGTGAACAAGACCACACAGGAGGGAGGGTGTAGATCCATTTTCACGGTGAAAAAGATCACACAGGAGGGAGGGTGTAGGTTCAGCATCACGGTAAACTAGACCACAGAGGAGGGAGGGTGTAGGTCTAGCACAAGGTTGAACAAGACCACACAGGGTGGAGGTCCAATACCAGGGTGAACAAGATCACAGAGAAGGGAGGGTGTAGGTCCAGCATCATGGTGAACAAGACCACACAAGGCAAAGGGTGTAGCTCTAGCACAAGGGTGAACTAGACCACACAAGAGAGGGTGTAGGTCCAGCATCACCGTGAACTAGACCACACAGGAGGGAGGGAGGGTGTAGGTCCAGCATCAGGGTGAACAAGACCACACATGATGGAGGGGAGGGTGTAGATCCAGTTTCAGGGTGAAAAGATCACACAAGAGAGGGTGTAGGTTCAGCATCACTGTGAACAAGACCACACAGGGGGGAGGGTGTAGGTTCAGCATCACTGTGAACAAGACCACACAGAGGGGAGGGTGTAGGTTCAGCATCAGGCTGAACTAGACCACACATGAGGGAGGGAGGGTGTAGGTCCAGTTTCAGGGGGAACAATATCACACAGGAGGGAGAGAGGGTGTAGGTTCCAGTTTTAGGGTGAACAAGACCACATAGGAGAGATGGTGTAGCTCCAGCATTAGGATGAACCTGATTACACAGGAGGGAGGGTGTAAGTCAAGCATCAGGGTGAACAAGACCTCACAGGAGGGAGGGTGTACGTCAAGCATCAGGGTGAACAAGACCACAAAGGAGGGAAGGTGTAAGTCAAGAATCAGGGCGAACAAGACCTCACAGAAGGGTGGGTGTAGGTCCAGCATCAGGGTGAACAAGTGCACAGAGGAGGGAGGGTGTAGGTTCAACATCAGGGAGAACAAGACCACACAGGATAGAGGGTGTAGGTCCAGAACAAGGGTGATCTAGACCATACAAGAGGGAGGGTGTAGGTCCGGCAACACCGTGAAGAACACCACACAGGGGGGGGAGGGTGCAGGTCTAGTACAAGGCTGAAAAAGACCACACATACGGGAGGGTTATAGGTCCAGCACCAGGGTGAACTACACCACACAGGAGGGAGGGAGGTTGTAGGTCCAGCATCAGGGTGAACTAGACCGCAGGGGAGGGAGGGTGTAGGTCCAGCATCAGGGTGAACAAGACCACACATGATGGAGGGGAGGGTGTAGATCCAGTTTCAGGGTGAAAAAGATCACACAGGAGGGAGGGTGTAGGTTCAGCATCAGGGTGAACTAGACCACAGAGGAGGGAGGGTGTAGGTCTAGCACAAAGTTGAACAAGACCTCACAGGGTGGAGGGTGGAGGTCCAGCATCGGTGTGAAAAAGACCAGACAGGAGGGAGGGTGTAGGTCCAGCATCAGGATGAACAAGACCCACATCGGGGACGGTTGTAGGTCCAGCATCACGGTGAACAAGATCACACAGAAGGGAGGGTGTAGGTCCAGCATTAAGCTAGACCACACAGGAGGGAGGGAGGGTAGGTCCAGCATCAGGTGAACAAGACCACACATGATGGAGGGAGGGTGTAGATCCAGTTTCAGGAAAAGATCACACAAGAGGTAGGTTCAGCATCACTGTGAACAAGACCACACAGGGGAGGTAGGTCAGCATCACTGTAACAAGACCACACAGAGGGAGGGTGTAGGCAGCATCAGGCTGAACTAGACCACACATGAGGGAGAGGAGGGGTAGGTCCAGTTTCAGGGGGAAACAATATCACACAGGAGGAGAGAGGGTGTAGGTTCCAGTTAGGGTGAACAAGACCACATAGGAGAGATGGTGTACCCAGCATTAGGATGAACCTGATTACACAGGAGGGAGGGTGTAAGTCAAGCATCAGGGTGAACAAGACCTCACAGGAGGAGGGATGTCACAATCAGGGTGAACAAGACCACAAAGGAGGGAGGGTGTAGGTCCAGCATCAGGGTGAACAAGACCACACAGGAGGGAGGGAGGTGTAGGTCAAATTTCAGGTGAACATGATCTCAGAGGGAGGGTATAGGTCCAATATCAGGGTGAACAAGACCACACAGAAGGGACGGTGTAGGTCCAGCATCAGGTTGAACAGGACAACACAGGAGGGGGTGGGTCCAGCATCAGGGTAAACAAGACCCACGCGAGGGAGTGTGTAGTCAACATCAGGGGACAAGACCACATGGGAGGGAGGAGGAGGATGTAGATCCAGTTGCAGGGTGAACAGACCACACAGGAGGGAGGGTGTAGGTCAGTATCAGGGGTGAACAACACCACACAGGAGGAGGGTGTAGATTCAGCATCAAGCTGAACTAGACCAAGCAGGAGGAGAGTGTAGGTCTAGCACAAGGATGAACTAGACCACACAAGAGGTAGGGTGTGGGTCCAGCATCAGGGTTGAAAAAGACCACACAAGAGGGAGGATGTGGGTCAACATCAGGGTGAATAAGACCCCATCGGGGAGGTTATAGGTCCAGCATCAGCGTGAACTAGACCACACAGTAAGGGGAGGGAGGTGTAGATCCAGCATCAGGGTGAACAAGACCACACAGGAGGGAGGGTGTAGGTCCAGCATCAGGGTGAACAAGACCACACAGGAGGGGGGAGGGAGGTGTAGATCCAGCATCAGGGTGAACAAGACCACACAGGAGGGAGGTGTAGGTCAGCATCAGGGTGAACAAGACCACACAGGAGGGAGGGTGTAGGTCAAATTTCAGGTGAACATGATCTCACAGAGGGAGGAGAGGTCAATATCAGGGTGAACAAGACCACACAGAAGGGACGATGTGGGTCCAGCATCAGGTTGAACAGGACAACACAGGAGGGGAGGGTGTAGGTCCAGCATCAGGGTAAACAAGACCACCGAGGAGGGTGTGGGTCAACATCAGGGTGAACAAGACCACATAGGAGGGGAGGGACGGAGGATGTAGATCAAGTTGCAGGGTGGAACAGACCACACAGAGGAGGAGGTGTGGGTCCAGTATGGGGTGAGACAACACAAACAGGAGGAGGTGTAAATTCAGCCGCTGAACTAGACCCACAAAGAGGTAGGGTGTGGGTCCAGCATCACCGTGAACAAGACCACACAGGAGGGAGGGGTGTAGGTCTAGTATCAGGGTGAACAAGACCACACACGGAGGGAGGGGTGTAGGTTCAGCATCAAGCTGAACTAGACCACGCAGGAGGGAGGGTGTACGTCCAACATCAGGGTGAACTAGACCACACAGGAGGGAGGGTGTGGAGTCTAGCACAGGATGAACTAGACCACACAAGAGGGAGGTGTGGGTCCAGCATCACCGTGAACAAGACCACAGGAGGAGGGTGTAGGTCCAGCATCAGGGTGAACAAGACCACACAAGGTGGAGAGGTGTGGAGTTCAGCATCAGGGTGAACAAGACCACACAGGAGGGAGGGTGTGGGTCAGCATCAGGTGAACAAGACCCACACAGGAGGAGGGGGTGTAGGTCTAGCACAAGGGTGAACTAGAACCACACAAGAGGAGGGTGTAGGTTAGCATAATCGTGATCAAGACCACAGGGAGGGTGGGTGTAGGTCCAGCATCAGGGTGAACAAGATCCACAGACGAGGGAGGTGTGGGTTCAACATCAGGAGAACAAGACCACACAGGAAGGAGGAGGGTGTGGGTCCAGAACAAGGGGTGAACTAGACCATACAAGAGGGAGGTGTAGGTCCAGCAACACCGTGAAAAGACCACACAGGGGGGGGAAGTGTAGGTCTAGTACAAGGTTGAAAAAAGACTACACAGGGAGGGTGTAGGTCCAGCATCGGGGTGAAAAAGACCATATAGGAGGGAGGGTGTAGGTCCAGCATCAGGGTGAAAAAGACCACACAAGAGGGAGGGTGTAGGTCCAGCATCAAGGTGAAAAAGGCCACACAAGAGGGAGGATGTAGGTCCAACATCAGGGTGAATAAGACCCCACATCGGGGAGGGTTATAGGTCCAGCATCAGCGTGAACTAGACCACACAGTAAGGAGGGAGGGTGTAGGTCCAGCATCGGGGTGAAAAAGACCATATAGGAGGGAGGGTGTTGATCCAGCATCAGGGTGAACAAGACCACACAGGAGGGAGGGTGTAGGTCCAGCATCAGGGTGAACAAGACCACACAGGAGGGAGGGAGGGTGTAGGTCAAATTTCAGGGTGAACATGACCTCACAGAGGGAGGGTATAGGTCCAATATCAGGGTGAACAAGACCACACAGAAGGGACGGTGTAGGTCCAGCATCAGGTTGAACAGGACAACACAGGAGGGAGGGTGTAGGTCCAGCATCAGGGTCAAGCAGACCACACACCCGAGGAGGGTGTGGAGTCAGCATCAGGTGAACAAGACCACATACTAGGAGGGAGGGAAGTGTAGATCCAGTTGCAGGAATTGAACAAGACACACAGGAGGGAGGTGTAGGTCCAGTATCAGGTGAAGACAACACCACACAGGAGAGGGAGGGTGTAGATTCAGCATCAAAGCTGAACTAGACCACACTGCACGAGGAGGTGTGGAGTCTGCTGGGATGAATTAGACCACTGAGAGGGAGGGTGTGGGTCCAGCATCACCGTGAACAATACCACACAGGAGGGAGGGTGTAGGTCCAGTATCAGGGTGAACAACACCAAACACGAGGGAGGGTGTAAATTCAGCATCAAGCTGAACTAGACCACACAAGAGGTAGGGTGTAGGTCCAGCATCACCGTGAACAAGACCACACAGGAGGGAGGGTGTAGGTCTAGTATCAGGGTGAACAACACCACACAGGAGGGAGGGTGTAGGTTCAGCATCAAGCTGAACTAGACCACGCAGGAGGGAGGGTGTACGTCCAACATCAGGGTGAACTAGACCACACAGGAGGGAGGGCATGGAGTCCAGCATCAGAATTGAAGACAAGACCACACAAAACGGAGGGTGTAGGTTTTGCACAAGGGTGATCTAGACCACACAGGAGGGAGGGTGTAGGTCCAGCATCAGGGTGAACAAGACCACACAGGAGGGAGGGAGGGTGAAGATCCAGTTTCAGGGTGAAAATGATA
Source organism: Homarus americanus (assembly GCF_018991925.1). Lineage (NCBI taxonomy): Eukaryota > Metazoa > Arthropoda > Malacostraca > Decapoda > Nephropidae > Homarus > Homarus americanus. The sequence goes on from NW_024741189.1 coordinate 9,172,111, forward strand.
ACACAGGAGGGAGGGTGTAGGTTCAGCATCAGGCTGAAGTAGACCACACAAGAGGTAGGGTGTAGGTCCAGCATCAGGGTGAACAAGACCACACAGGAGGGAGAGTGTGTGTCCAGGATATGGTTGAACAAGACCCCACATCGGGGAGGGTGTAGGTCCATTATCAGGGTGAACAACACCACACAGGAGGGAGGGAGGGTGTAGGTCCAGTTTCAGGGTGAAAAGATCACACAAGAGAGAGGGTGTATGTCCAGCATCACTGTGAACAAGACCACTCAGGAGAGAGGGTGTAGGTCCAGCATCAGGATGAACAATCCCCACATCAGGAACGGTTGTAGGTCCAGCATCAGGAAGAACAAGACCACACAGGAGTGAGGGTGTAGGTCCAGCATCAGGGTGAACAAGACAACATAGGAGGGAGGGTGGTTGTAGGTCAGTTTCAGGAGAACAAGACCACACAGGAGGAGGGTTAGGGTGTGAACAGACCACACAGGAGGGAGGGTGTAGGTCCAGCATCAGGGTGAACAAGACCACACAGGAGGGAGGGTGTAGGTCCAGCATCAGGGTGAACAAGACCACACAGGAGGGAGGGAGGGTGTAGGTCAAATTTCAGGTGAACATGACCTCACAGAGGGAGGGTATAGGTCCAATATCAGGGTGAACAAGACCACACAGAAGGGACGGTGTAGGTCCAGCATCAGGTTGAACAGGACAACACAGGAGGGAGGGTGTAGGTCCAGCATCAGGGTAAACAAGACCACACCCGAGGGAGGGTGTAGGTCCAGCATCAGGGTGAACAAGACCACATAGGAGGGAGGGAGGGAGGATGTAGAACCAGTTGCAGGGTGAACAGGACCACACAGGAGGGAGGGTGTAGGTCCAGTATCAGGGTGAACAACACCACACAGGAGGGAGGGTGTAGATTCAGCATCAAGCTGAACTAGACCACGCAGGAGGGAGGGTGTAGGTCTAGCACAAGGATGAACTAGACCACACAAGAGGGAGGGTGTAGGTCCAGCATCACCGTGAACAAGACCACACAGGAAGGAGGGTGTAGGTCTAGTATCAGGGTGAACAACACCACACAGGAGGGAGGGTGTAGGTTCAGCATCAAGCTGAACTAGACCACGCAGGAGGGAGGGTGTAGGTCCAGCATCAGGGTGAACTAGACCACACAGGAGGGAGGGTGTAGGTCTAGCACAAGGATGAACTAGACCACACAAGAGGGAGGGTGTAGGTCCAGCATCACCGTGAACAAGACCAAACAGGAGGGAGGGTGTAGGTCCAGCATCAGGGTGAACAAGACCACACAAGGTGGAGGGTGTAAGTCCAGCATAAGGGTGAACAAGACCACACAGGAAGGAGGGGGTAGTTCCAGCATCACCGTGAACAAGACCACACAAAACGGATGGTATAGGTTTTGCACAAGGGTGATCTAGACCACACAGGAGGGAGGGTGTAGGTCCAGCATCAGGGTGAACAAGACCACACATGAGGAAGGGAGGGGGGAAGATACAGTTTCAGGGTGAAAATGATAACACAGAAGGGAGGGTGTAGGTTCAGCATCAATGCTGAAGTAGACCACACAAGAGGTAGGGTGTAGGTCCAGCATCAGGGTGAACAAGACCACACAGGAGGGAGAGTGTAGGTCCAGGATATGGATGAACAAGACCCCACATCGGGGAGGGTGTAGGTCCATTATCAGGGTGAACAAGACCACACAGGATGGAGGGAGGGTGTAGGTCCAGTTTCAGGGTGAAAAGATCACACAAGAGTGAGGGTGTATGTCCAGCATCACTGTGAACAAGACCACTCAGGAGGGAGGGTGTAGGTCCAGCATCAGGATGAACAATCCCCACATCAGGGACGGTTGTAGGTCCAGCATCAGGATGAACAAGACCACACAGGAGGGAGGTTGTACTTCCAGCATCAGGGTGAACAAGACCACACAGGAGTGAGGGGTGTAGGTCCAGCATCATGGTGAACAAGACAACATAGGAGGGAGGGATGGTGTAGATCCAGTTTCAGGTTGAAAAAGATCAAACAGGAGGGAGGGTTTAGGTCCAGCATCAGGGTGAACAAGACCACACAGGAGGGAGGGTGTAGGTCCAGCATCAGGGTGAAAGAGACCACACAAGAGGGAGGGAGGGTGTAGATCCAGCTTCAGGGTGAAAAAGATCACACAGGAGGGAGGGTGTAGGTTCAGTATCAGGGTGAACTAGACCACACAGGGTGGAGGGTGTAGGTCTAGCACAAGGTTGAACAAGACCACACAGGGTGGAGGGTGGAGGTCCAGCATCATGGTGAACAAGACCACACAAGGCAAAGGGTGTAGCTCTATCACAAGGGTGAACTAGACCACACAAGAGAGGGTGTAGGTCCAGCATCACCGAGAACAAGACCACGCAGGAGGGAGGGTGTAGGTCCAGCATCAGGGTTAACAAGACCACACAGGGGGGGAGGGTGTAGGTCCAGCATCAGGGTGAACATGACCACACAGGAGGGAGGGCGTAGGTCCAGCGTCAGGGTGAAAACAACATAGGAGGGAGGCAGGGTGTAGTTCCTGTTTCGGAGTGAAAAAGATCACCCAGGAGGGAGGGTGTAGGTCCAGCATCAGGGTGAACAAGACAAAACAGGAGGGAGGGTGTAGGTCCAGGATCTGGATGAACAAGACCCCACGTCGAAGAGGGTTGTAGGTCCAGCATCATGATGAGCAAGACCACACAGGAGGGAGGGTGTAGGTCCAGCATCAGGGCGAACAAGACCACACAAGATGGAGGGTGTAGGTTTAGCACAAGGGTGAACTAGACCACACAAGAGGGAGGGTGTAGGTCCAGCATCACCCTGAACAAGACCACAGAGGAGGGAGGGTGTAGGTCCAGAATCAGGGTGAACAAGACCACACAGGGGGAGGGTGTAGGTCCAGGTATCTGGATGAGACAAGACCCCACAGAAAGGGTTGTAGGTCCAGCATCAGGATGAGCAAGACCACACAGGAGGGAGGGTGTGGTCAGCATCAGGGTGAATTAGACCCACTTCGGTGAGGTTATGGTCAACATCAGGGGGTGAACTAGACCACACAGGGGAGGTGTAGGTCCAATATCAGGGTGAACAAGACCACACAGAAAGGAGGGTGTAGGTCCAGCATCAGGGTGAACATGACCATACAGCAGGGAGGGTGTAGGTCCAGCATCAGGGTGAACAAGCAACATAGTAGGGAAGCAGGGTGTAGATCCAGTTTCGGGGTAAAAAAGATCACACAGGAGGGAGGGTGTAGGTTCATCATCAGGCTGAACTAGACCACACAGGAGGGAGGGTGTAGGTCCAGCATCAGGGTGAACAAGACCACACAAGACAGAGGGTGTAGGTCTATCACAAGGGTGAACTAGACCACACAGGAGGGAGGGTGTACTTCCAGCATCAGGGTGAACAAGACCACATAGGAGGGAGGGTGTAGGTCCAGCATCAGGGTGAACAAAACAACATAGGAGGGAGGGAGGGTGTAGATCCAGTTTCAGGGTGAACAAGATCACACAGGAGGGAGGATATAGGTCCAGCATCAGGGTGAACAAGACAACATAGGAGGGAGGGAGGGTTTAGGTCCAGTTTCAGGGTGAACAAGACCACACAGGACGGAGGGTGTAGGTTCAGCATCAGGGTGAACAAGACAACATAGGAGGGAGGGAGGGTTTAGGTCCAGTTTCAGGGTGAACAAGACCACACAGGACGGAGGGTGTAGGTTCAGCATCAGGCTCAACTAGACCACACAGGAGGTAAGGTGTAGATTCAGCATCAGGGGGAACAAGACCACACAGGAGAGAGGGTGTAGGTCCAGTTTCAGGGTGAACAAGACCACACAGGAGAGAGGGTGTAGGTCCAGTTTCAGGGTGAACAAGACCACACAGGAGGGAGGGTGTAGGTCCAGCATCAGGGTGAACAAGACCACACTTTGGTGAGGGTTATAGGTCCAGCATCACGGAGAGCTAGACCACACAGGAGGTAAGCTGTAGATTCAGCATCAGGGGGAACAAGACCACACAGGAGGGAGGGAGGGAGGGACGGTGTAGTTCCAGTTTCAGGGTGAAAAAGATCACACAGGAGGGAGGGTGTAGGTTCAGCATCAGGGTGAACAAGACCACACAGGAGGGAGGGTGTAGGTCCAGCATCAGGGTGAACAAGACCCCACTTCGGTGAGGGTTATAGGTCCAGCATCACGGAGAGCTAGACCACACAGGAGGTAAGCTGTAGATTCAGCATCAGGGGGAACAAGACCACACAGGAGGGAGGGAGGGAGGGAGGGTGTAGTTCCAGTTTCAGGGTGAAAAAGATCACACAGGAGGGAGGGTGTAGGTTCAGCATCAGGGTGAACAAGACCACACAGGAGGGAGGGTGTAGGTCCAGCATCAGGGTGAACAAGACCACACTTCGGTGAGGGTTATAGGTCCAGCATCACGGAGAACTAGACCACACAGGAGGGAGGGTGTAGATCCAGCATCAGGGTGAACAAGACAACATAGGAGGGAGGGAGGGTTTAGGTCCAGTTTCAGGGTGAACAAGACCACACAGGACGGAGGGTGTAGGTTCAGCATCAGGCTCAACTAGACCACACAGGAGGTAAGGTGTAGATTCAGCATCAGGGGGAACAAGACCACACAGGAGAGAGGGTATGGAGTCAGTTTCTGAGATGGGTTCAGACCACACAGGAGGAGAGAGGGGTGTGGGTCAGTTCAGGAGTGAACAAGACCACCCTGGGAGGAGGTATAGGTCCAGCATCAAGGTGAACAAGACCACACTTTGGTGAGGTTATAGGTCAGCATCACGGAAGCAAGGCCCACACAGGAGAGTATAGCTGTAGATTCAGCATCAGGGAACAAGACCACACACAGGAGGGGAGAGGGAGGGAGGGACAGTGTGGTTCAGTTTCAGGGTGAAAAAGATCACACAGGAGGAGGGGTGTGGAGTTCTAGCATCAGAATTGAACAAGACCACACAGGAGGGAGGGTTTAGGTCTAGCATCAGGGTGAACTAGACCACACAGGAGGGAGGGTGCAGGTCCAGCGTCAGGGTGAACAAGATTACACAGGAGGCAGGGTGTAGGTCCAGCATCAGGATGAACAAGACCTCACAAGAGGGAGGGAGGATGTAGGTCCAGCATCAGGGTGAACAAGATCACACAGGAGGGAGGGTGTATGTCCAGCATCAGGGTGAACAAGACCACACAGGAGGGAGGGTGTAGGTCCAGCATCAGGGTGAACAAGACCACACTTCGGTGAGGGTTATAGGTCCAGCATCACGGAGAACTAGACCACACAGGAGGGAGGGTGTAGATCCAGTTTCAGGGTGAAAAAGATCACACAGGAGAGAGGGTGTAGGTTCAGCATCAGGCTGAAGTAGACCACACAAGAGAGAGGGTGTTGGTCAAGGAACAGGATGAACAAGACCCCACATCGGGGAGGGTTGTAGGTCCAGCATCAGGATGAGGAAGACCACACAGGAGGGAGGGTGTAGGTCAAGCATCAGGGCGAACAAGACCACACAAGACGGAAGGTGTAGGTCTAGCACAAGGGTGAACTAGACCACACAGGATAGAGGGTGTAAGTCCAGTATCAGAGTGAACAAGACCCCACATCGGGGAGGGTTAGAGGTCCAGCATCAGGGTGAACTAGACCACAGGAGAGGGAGGGTGTAGGTCCAGTATCAGGGTGAACAAGACCACACAGGAGGGAGGGAGGGTGTAGGATCGGCATCAGGCTGAACTAGACCACACAGGAGGGAAGGTGTAGGTCCAGCATCAGGGTGAACAAGACCACACAGGAAGGAGGGTGTAGGTCCAGCATCAGGGTGAACAAGACAACATAGGTGGGAAGCAGGGTGTAGATCCAGTTTCGGGGTGAAAAAGATCACACAGGAGGGAGGGTGTAGGCCCAGCATCAGGCTGAACTAGACCAAACAAGACATAGGGTGTAGGTCTATCACAAGGGTGAACTAGACCACACAGGAGGGAGGGTTTACTTCCAGCATCAGGGTGAACAAGACCACACAGGAGGGAGGGTGTAGGTCCAGCATCAGGGTGAACAAGACAACATAGGAAGGAGGGAGGGTGTAGATCCAGTTTCAAGATGAAAAAGATCAAAAAGGGTCGAGGGTGTAGGTCCAGGATCAGGGTGAACAAGACCACACAGGAGGGATGGATGATGTAGATCCAGTTTCAGGGTGAAAAAAATCACGCAGAATGGAAGGGTGTAGGTCCAGCATCAGGGAGAACAAGACAACATAGGAGGGAGGGAGGGTGTAGGTCCAGCTTCAGGGTGAACAAGACCACACAGGAGGGAGGGTGTAGGTCCATCATCAGGGAGAACAAGACAACATAGGAGGGAGGGAGGGTGTAGGTCCAGTTTCAGGGTGAACAAGACCACACAGGACGGAGGGTGTAGGTTCAGCATCAGGCTGAACTAGACCACACAGGAGGGAAGGTGTAGATTCAGCATCAGGGTGAACAAGACCACACAGGAGAGAGGGTGTAGGTCCAGCATCAGGGTGAACAAGACCACACAGGAGGGATGGAGGGTGTAGGTCCAGTTTCAGGGTGAACAAGATCACACAGGAGGGAGGTTGTAAGTCAACCATCAGGATGAATATGACCTCACAGGAGGGAGGATGTAGGTCCAATATCAGGGTGAACAAGATCACACAGAAGGGGGGGTGTAGGGCCAGCATCAGGGTGAACAAGACCACACAGGAGGAGGTGTGGAGTCCAGCATCAGGAATTGAACAAGACCACACAGGAGAGGAGGGTGTGGAATCCAGCATCCAAGTGAACAAGACCCCACATCGAGGGAGGTTTAGGAGTCCAGCATCAGGAGTAAACCCAGACCACAGGGGAGGGAGGTGTGGAGTCAAGCATCAGGATAAGAAAGACCACACTGGAGGGAGGGAGGTGTAGTTCAGTTTCAGGGTGAAAGGGAGCACACACAGGAGAGGGAGGTGTAGGTTCAGAGATCAGGCTGAACAAGACAATGTGTGGGACAGCGGATGAACAAGGACCACACAGGAGGGGGAGGGTGTGGGTCCAGCATCAGGGTGAACAAGACAATACAGGAGGGAGGGTGTGGGTCCAGCAGGATGAACAAGACCACACAGGAGGTGTGGAGTCAACATCAGGGTGAACAAGACAATACAGGAGGGAGGTGTGGGTCCAGCACAAGGGTTAACAAGACCACACAGGAGGGATGTGGGTTCAGTATCAGGGTTGAACAAGACCACACAGGAGGGAGAGTGTGGGTCCAGCATCAGGGATGAAAGACCACACAGGAGGGAGGGTGTAGGTCAGCATCAGGGTGAACAAGACCACACACAGGAAGGAGGAAGGGAGGGAGGTGTAGGTTCAGTTTCAGGGTGAACAAGATCACACAGGAGGGTAGGGTGTGGGTCCAGTTTCAGGGTGAACAAGATCACACAGGAGAGAGGGGTGTGGAGGTCCAGTTTCGGGGTGAACAAAGCCACACGGGATGGAGGGAGGGAGGTGGTGTCAGTTTCAGGGTTGAACAAGATGACACAGGAGGAGGGTGTAAGTCAAGCATTAGGGTGAACATGACCTCACAGGAGGGAGGGTGTAGGTCAATATGAGGTTAAACAAGACCACACAGAGGTGTAGGTCCAGCATCAGGGGTGAACAAGACCACAGAGGAGGGGAGGCAGGGTGGAACAGTTTCAGGGTGAAAAAGATCACACAGGAGGGAGGTGTAGGTTCAGCATCAGGCTGAACTAGACCATACAGAAGGAGGTGTAGGTCAACATCAGGGTGAACAAGACCACACAGGAGGTGTAGGTCTAGCATCAGGGGTGAACAAAGAACCACATAGGAGGGAGGCAGGTGTAGATCCAGTTTCGGGGTGAAAAAGGTCACACAAGAGGGAGGTGTTGAGGTTCAGCATCAGGCTGAACTTGACCACACTGGTGGGAGGGTGTAGGTCCAGCATCAGGGTTGACTAGACCACACAAGAGGGAGGTTGTAGGTCAGCATCAGGTGAACAAGACAACACAGGAGAGTGTGTGGGTCAGTATCAGGTTGAATAAGACCACACAGGGGGAGGGTGTGGAGTCCAATATCAGGGTGAACAAGACCACACAGAAGGAGT
>NW_024741189.1:9180348-9195659 GCF_018991925.1 Homarus americanus
CTAGAAGTTACGTATTGCTGTGTGGATCCCGGTTCCTCACGGACGCTGAGACCCAATATGCCACGATTGAGCTGGAGATGTTGGCTGTTGTCCGGGCGATGGCGAAGGTCCTTTACCTGATAGACTTCAGCACTTCACCTCTTCACGGATCATCGCCCTTATACCTATTATCAATCACTACTCTTGGATGCAGAAAATCCTCGCCTTCAACGTTTGAATGAGAAGCTCGCCTAATCTCTTCACGGCTGTGTGGCGTGCGGGTAAGCTGCTGTGCATCCCGGATGCCCTGTCCCGCGCCCCCTGTCAGTCGCCCCACCCAAGAGGACGAGATGTTGTGTTCTACAGCTGCTGCATCCTCAAGTCAGTAGTCTCATTGAAGCCGTCTCACATCAGAAGAGTCTACAGCACCGGATGGACAAGACCCTTGAAGATCTCCGCGACCGCAGCTCCGGCCGACCCTTCCTATATCCGCCTGTCGACCAGTCCACTAGGATTTATCTAACCGATACGACCTTCATGAATCGCTACTCCCGTACTGGAAGATACGCGAGACTCTATTGTGACGGAGACCTCGTCTTGTATGGTCCACGAGTAGTCATTCCTGCTGCCCTACGCCGCCGTACCTTGACCCGCCTTCACGACAGCCATCGAGGAGTGGAGGCCACCAAGCGACAGGCGAAGCAGACTCGTATTTTGGCCCGGAATCGACGCGACATTGCAAGTACCGTCCGTGCCGTGAGCCGTGCCAGATTCCGCATTCCAGCCAGCAACAGGAACCTTTAATGTGCGACGATAACCCTTCAAGACCCCTTCGAGTCTGTGTCGGCCGACTTCTTTGCAGTGGCAGGAAGTCCTTCCTCGTCATTGCCGACCGATTGTCTGGATGGCCTGTTGTCGTCCCCTGTGGTAGTGATACAACGGCTACTGCTACCATCCGGAAATTCAGACATTACTTCAGTGAAGTTGGTGTTCTCCGCCCTCAGGACTGATGGAGGACCCCAGTTCACCAGCCACGAGTTCCGGACTTCATGGACCGTTGGGGAGTCCGTCGTCGATACCTCGCCCCACTACCCCAGGCGAATGGACACGCTGAAGCCGCAGTCAAGACTGTTAAACACCTGCTCTAAGGTGTCACCTCAGGAAATATCGGCTGCGAGGACTTCAATCGAGTTTGTTAGAGTTACGCAACACCCCGAACTTCACCGACGCCCCCAGCCCAGGTTCTACATGGACATCATCTCAGGTCTTGTGTTCCTGCCCACCCGAAGTCTTTTTTCAAGAATGGCAAGCCAAGACTGAAGAATGTGATCGCCGTGCAGCAGAACGAACGGCAGATGTCGCTGCTCGGTACGACTGTCATGCCCGCCCCCTTCCCAGGTTGAGTATCGGCCAGCAGGTCAGGATTCAAGTTCCGGTATCTCACCGCTGGGACAAGGTTGGGGTTGTCATGGGTATTGGCCGGTCCAGGGACTACCAAGTGCGTCTTCTTAGTGGTAGAGTATGGTGGAGGAATCGTCGTTTCCTCCGACCTGTGGAGCTGCCTAGTGTTGACCCTTCCCCAGTTGAGTCCCCTAATGTTGATGTCTTTACAGTAAATCCATCCCCACCTTGTGTACATGCCAGCGCCGAGTGATACAGAGAGTGGAGATCGCTAGTCCTTATGGTGTGGAAGCCCACTGTCTATTTGTTTCCTCTGTATATCTCCCGTACGAGAATAAGAACCTATTTTCAAGATAACAAGTGTTTGCGCATACCCTCCGTAGTGTAGAAGATTTTGCGGGTATCAAAGACAAACATAGACAGGGTGAACAAGACCACACAGGAGGGAGGGTGTAGGTCCAGCATTAGGGTGAACAAGACGACACAGGGGGGAGGGTGTAGGTCCAACATTAGGGAAAACAAGACCACACAAGGGGGAGGGAGGTTGTAAATCGAGCATCAGGGTGAACAAGACCACACAGGAGGGAGGGTGTAGGTCCAGCATCAGGGTGAACCAGACGACAGAGGAGGGAAGGGCGGTGTAGATCCAGCATCAGGGCGAACAAGACCACATAGGAGGGAGGGCGTAGGTCCAGCATAAGGGTGAACAAGACCACACAGATAAGAGGGAGGGTGTATCCAGCATCAGGGTGAACAAGACCACAAAAGGGGAGGGTGCAGGTCCAGCATCAGGGTGAACAAGATCACAGAGGAGGGAGGGTGTACCGGCACGGTGAACAAGACCACACAAGAGGAAGGGAGGGTGTTGGCTAGCATCAGGGTGAACAAGACCACACATGGGGGAGGGTGTATGTCCAGCATCAGGGTGAGCTAGACCGAAAGGTGGAAGAATGTAGGTCCAGCATCAGGGTGAAAGACCACACAGGAGAGCGTGTAAGTCCAGCATCAGGGTGAACTAGACCACACAGGAGGGAGGGTGTAGGTCCAGCATCAGGGTGAAAAGACCACAGGAGAGCGGGTGTAAGTCCAGCATCAGGGTGAACTAGACCACAGGAGGGAGGATGGTGAAGTTAAGGCATCAGGGTGAACAAGACCACAAAATATGGAGGGTGTAGGTCCAGCACGGTGAACTAGACCACACAGGAGGGAGGGTGTAGTTCCAGCATCAGGGTGAACTAGACCACACAGGAGGGAGGGAGGGTGTAGTTCCAGCATGAGGGTGAACAAGACCACCCAGGAGGAGGTGTAGGATCAGCATCAGACTGAAAAAGACCACACAGGATGGTGTAGGTCCAGCATTAGGGTGAACAAGACCACACATTAGGGAGGGTGGGTTCAGCATCAGGGAGAACAAGACCACACAGGTGGGAGGTGTGGGTCCAGCATCAACGTGAACAAGACCACACAGGAGGGAGGAGGGTGTAGGTCCAGCATCAGGGTGAACTAGACCACACACAGGGAGGAGGTGTAGGTCCCATCAGGGTGAACTAGACCACACAGGAGGGAGGTGTGGGTCAGCATCAGGGTGAACTAGACCACACAGGAGGGAGGGTGTAGTTAAAGCATCAGGGTGAACAAGACCACACAGGAGGGAGGGAGGGTGTGGGTCCAGCATCAGGGGTGAACTAGACCACACAGGAGGGAGGTGTGGGTCCAGCATCAGGTGAACTGACCACACACAGGAGGGAGGTGTGGGTTCACCATCAGGGTGAACAAGACCACACAAGGAGGGAGGTGTAGGTCCAGCATCAGGGTGAACTAGACCACACAGGAGGGAGGGTGTAGGTCCAGCTTCAGAGTGAACAAGACCCCACATCGGGGAGGGTTAGATGTCCAGCATCAGGGTAAACTAGACCACAGGGGAGGGAGGGTGTAGGTCCAGCACAAGGGTTAACAAGACCACACAGGAGGGAGGGTGTAGGTTCAGTATCAGGGTGAACAAGACCACACAGGAGGTAGAGTGTAGGTCCAGCATCAGGGTGAACAAGACCACACAGGAGGGAGGGTGTAGGTCCAGCATCAAGGTGAACAAGACCACACAGGAGGGAGGGTGTAGGTTCAGCATCAGGGTGAACAAGACCACACAGGAGGGAGGGTGTAGGTCCAGCATCAGGGTGAACAAGACCACACAGGAGGGAGGGTGGAGGTTCAGCAAAAGGGTGAACAAGACCACACAGGAGGGAGGGTGTAGGTCCAGCATCAGGGTGAACAAGACCACACAGGAGGGAGGGTGTAGGTCCAGCATCAGGGTGAACAAGACGACACAGGAGGGAGGGCGTAGGTCCAGCATCAGGGTGAACAAGACCACACAGGAGGGAGGGTGTAGGTTCAGCATCAGGGTGAATCCAGGACAAATGCAGGAGGGAGGGAGGGTGTAGGTCCAGTATCAGGGTGAACTGGACCACACAGGGAGGGTGTTGGTCCAGCATCAGGGTGAACTAGACAACACAGGAGGGAGGGAGGGTGTAGGTCCAGCATCAGGGTGAACAAGGCCACACAGGAGGGAGGGTGTTGGTCCAGCATCAGGGTGAACTAGACAACACAGGAGGGAGGGAGGGTGTAGGTCCAGTATGAGGGAGAACAAGACCACACTACCCCTTTGTGTTCGTAGTGGTGGGACGTATGTGTGGGAGCTTCGTGTTTTTCGTAGAAAATCCAAAGGTAAAAGTTTATCTTTTTTACGTTTTCGGGGTTTAGTAGGTGGTAAGATGAGGGATTTATAAATTAAGTGATACTTAACATTTTCACAAGTTAGCAAACGTTAGGTCAGGTTTTATAAGAGTTGTTTGGTGCTTTTAATATTTTACCACACTTTTTCCCTCTTCTTTAAAGTCCTGCCCAATTGAAACCAGTAATATTGTTAGTAATCCCCTACATTGTTGGGGTGCAAGGGCGGATAGTGATTTGCCCCAAAGATAAAATTCGTCTTCTAAATCAAGAAAACTAGCGAGAAAACATATTTTGTGGGAAAAAAGGTGATGGGTGGTTAACCAAAACTAGTCCAACAAACATACCTCAATAAGTAAGGTGCTGTTCTATCCACGCTGACGACCATTGATGCACCAAACTGGCCTTTAACACAACAGTAACTGGATCCATCATCTGTAAAGAAAACAAAACTAAATATCCGTCCATTGGCTGTCCTCAGGTTTTGGTACGAGAATTTTTTTTTTATTTTTTTACGTTTTTCGTTTTTTACTTAAATCTGACCTTAAAAGTTTATACAAAAAATTAACATTCATTTTTAACAAGCCATAATAGTAAAGTATTGTCTATTAGTCGCTGTGATTACGAGCGTTAACGACCATTAACCTACGCTTGTTCATCATAAATTAACTCGTGTATCTTAATATTTTGTCAAGTATTTCCGTTTAGAATAAATCTGTACAAATAACCTTAATATACCGACCTTTACACAATATAAATTTAACCACTTAAATACACTAAAAATAACACTTGCTGTAGTACACTTTATAAACAGCGTCTGTCAAGTGATCGAGACAGCACCTACCCCGTCCGTGCCTGTATTGGCACTGAAGCTCCACGTGTCAGTCATTCGCATCTGTTTAGTCTTTTTCCCGCCTAAAGGTTTATCCGAATAAGGAAACATTAATAATAAATCCAATCTTAATCGAACATACAAGATTTAATACAAATTTTAGGGTAAATTAATTTATATCGTAATGAAGAAACACTCGTTTGTAGACAAGACGGGAAAGTTACCAACTATATCAATAAAAAAAATGTGATGTCCTACATCAGCCTAGCAGCGCCATCTGTTGACCTGACCCGCTACTATACGAGAAACGTTTTAAACATGGTATTACTCATTGTCACGTTTGTTTGAATTTGAGTTTCGCCCTTAAGATGATGTAAACAAACCATAGTATTTGTAAACACGCCATAGTATATGTAAACAAACCACAGTATATGTAAACAAGCACAGGCCATAGTATAAGTAAACAAAGCAGACGACGTAGAGTACCTGCCATCTATTGAGCCAACCCAGCAGTTTTAAGAGTTAATGATCACAGCGATTCGTTTAGTTTTCCTGATTTACTTAATTATATCATAAAAAATAATTTAATATTACTAACACATTTACTTCTATCTAATAATAATATAATACTTTTAACTAACCCTTTAACTCAGAAAACCTAGCATATATCGGGGACCAGACAGGGTGACAGTACTACAGATGGGGAAGCACTTTACTCTTGAAAATCGTTCAGAGGGACGGACCGTCTAGATATCTGAACGACCTTCTTATAAGGCCCAATAATTTATCTGCCTGATTTACCTTCTTCTCGCAATAGCCCGAGAACTTTAGCTCAGTGTCAACACTCCCTTTAGGGGGTGGAATCCTGCCGTTGTTTAGGGCAAAATTGTAATATCTTCTAGGGCGAAATCCTACCGTATTCTGGCGCAGAATCCTACCATATTCTGGCGCAGAATCCTACCGTATTCTGGAGCGGAATTCGACCGTTTTCTGGTGCAGAATCTAACAGTCTTTGGGGACAGAGTCCTACCGTCTGCTGACGCAGAAACCTACAGTTTTCTGGAGCGATATCCTACCGTCCCCTTGGGCAGAATCATAGCGTATTCTGGGGCGGAATCTTACCCTATTCTGGGACGGAATCCTACCTAGTTCTCAGGCGGAATCCTGCTGTCTTCTTGGGAGGAGTCTTGCCGTTTTCTCGGGCGGAATTCTACCGTCTTTGGTGACTAAATCCTACCGTCTTCTGGGGAGGAATCATACCGTATACTGAGGCGGAATCCTACTCTATTCTGGGACGTAATCCTACCCTATTCTGGGGCGGAATCCTACCCTATTCTTGGGAGGAATTCTACCCTATTCTGGGGCAGAATCCTATCGTCTTTTGGGGTGGATTCCTACCATCTTCGAGGGCGGAATCCTACCGTATTCTGGCGTAGAATTCTACTGTATTCTGAGGCAGAATTCTACCGTATTCTGGAGCGGATTCCCACCGTATTGTGTGCGGAATCTGACCGTTTTCTGGGGCACAATCTTACCGTCTTTGGGGTCAGAATCATACCGTCTGCTGGAGAAGAATCCTACCGTTTTCTGGAGCGATATCCTACCGTCTCCTTGGGCAGAATCCTAGTGTATTTTGGGACGGAATCTTATCCTATTCTGGGAGTGAATCCTACCCTATTCTGGGGTGGAATCTTACCGTCTTTGGGGACAGAATCCTACCGTCTGCTGGAGCAGAATCCTATCATTTTCTGGAGCGATATCCAACCGTCTCCTTGGGCAGAATCCTATCCTATTCTGGGGCGGAATCCTACCTTATTCTGAGGCGGTATCCTACCTTATTCTGAGGCGGTATCCTACCATTTCCTTGGGCAAAATCCTACCGTATTTATGACGGAATCCTACTCTATTCTAAGGCGGTATCCTACAATATTCTAGGGCGGAATCCTACCCTATTCTGTGGCAGAACCCTACCATCTTTTGGGGCGGGTTCCTACCGTATTCTGGGGCAGAACCCTACCATCTTCTGGGGCGGGATCCTACCGTATTCTGGGGCACAATCCTACCGTCTTCTGGGGCGGATTCCTAACATCTTCTACCGTATTCTAGAGCGGAATCCTACCGTATTGTGGGCTGAATCCGACCGTTTTCTGGGGCACAATCTTACCGTCTTTGGGGACAGAATCCTACCGTCTGCTGGCGCAGAATCCTACTGTTTTCTGGAGCGATATCCTACCTTCTCCTTGGGCAGAATCCTAGCATATTCTGGGGCGGAATCCTACCCTATTCTGGGACGGAATCCTACTTTATTCTGAGGCGGAATCTTACCGTTTCCTGGGGCAAAATCCTACCGTATTTAGGTTGGAATCCTACCCTATTCTGGGGCGGAATCCTACCCATGTACTGGCTCTCCATTACCTTCTGTTGGCACTGTGAGCATGTACTGGCTCTGTTACCTTCTGTTGGCACTGTAAGCATGTACTGGCTCTCCGCTACTCACTGTTGGCACTGTGGGCATGTACTGGCTCTCTGCTACTCACTGTTGGCACTGTGGGCATGTACTGACTGTGTTACGCACTGTTGGCACTGTGGGCATGTATTGGCTCTCTGTTACCTTCTGTTGGCACTGTGGGCATGTACTGGCTCTGTTACAAATTGTTAGCAAGCATAACAGCATAAAACAAACACACACAGAATAAGGGATATGAACCAACAACATCAAGTGCTCATGGTGTAGTGATTATGATATCTGTCTAAAACATAGAAGGTCCCAGTTTCGATCCCTGGTTAGCACACGAGTTTTATCTCTTTCTCTCTCATTCACTTTCTCTCTCACTTTCTCTCTCACAGCAGCTCTCAGTCGACCTCAGCTTCTTCGTCAGGTGGACCAGGTAGGTGGACCAGAAGTAACACGTAACTTAAACGTGAACAAAATACTAAATTCCTCGGAGTTATTGTTGATGAGAAACTTAACTGGAGAAACCACATACAAGCCATTCACAGTAAAGTCAATAAACAGTGCGGTATCATGTATCACACTCGACAGTCACTCACTCTCACGTCAATGAAAAATCTATCATGATCTTGTCTACCAACACCTGATACACTGTCACAAACTATGGGGGGGCTCTTCAAAAACACAATCTGTGGTTACTGCGCAAAAGAGAGTTGTACGGACAATGACCTACTTGAGAAAAAACAGATCACACAAACGAAAAATTTGCTATATTGAAAAATGTTAAAATTCGAAGATATTAACACCTACTGCTGTGCCCTCTTTGTTTACAAATCTATCAATCACTTGCTTGACAATAATTATTTCCAGTTCCGGAATAATCAGAGATACAACTTAAGGCACCCAGAGCTACTAAGACCTCCCCCCATGCGCTCCTCTCAGTCCCAGACCTCCATAAAATATCACGGTGTGGAACAACTTACCCCCACCCATCCCAGCAAAGACTACGCTCTCTTCCTTTAAATCATCTCTTAAAAAATATCTATTGTCTAAGTATTAATATTTCTTGTAACACTTACTATATTCACAGTACCTGTTTTTATTGTACCATGAAAACCGTTTTATCGGAAATTATCATGTAAATAGTTAAGTAAATACCATTGCAATAAACATCATTGCCAACTAGACATAATCCTGACAGTTCTGTCCTCTTGTTCAACCTTATTACTGTACAACCCATATTGTACTGCACTAATATACTTATGTTTTTCAATTCCCTTGTAATAAATGTAAATAAAAAAATAAAATAAACAAAAATACTAAATAAATAAAATTAATAAATATTGAAGTGATAACCGTGGTAACATGTTCTTATTACCATCATTCTATTGTACTATTCCAGATGATACTAAATGTTACATAATACTTCCTTGAGATAAATGTATAGTATATATAAGGTGTAAGAGAGCTCAGGTTCTCAACTTTCTCATCCATGTTAATATTGTTATTATTATCCACTCTGTATCTGTGTTATTATGGCTAAATAAACTGTTTCAATTCAATTCAATTCAATCCACCACAGCCACTGACCCGCTTCTGGAACTACGCCACCACCACTGCCCCAACAGCCAGTGACCCACCACCACTGCCCCACCCACAGCCAGTGACCCACCACCACCACTGCCGCCACCACCACAGCCCCAGCATAGCCACTGCCTTACCACGCCACACCACTGCCCACAGCCACTGCTCCACCACAACCACTGCTCCGCCATTGCCCCAGCCACCGCCACCTACCACCACACTGCCCCACCACCACCACTGCTATGCCACTGCCCCACCACTACTGCTCGCCACCCCCACCGCCGCCACTGCTCCGCCACCGCCCCACCACAACCATCACTGCAACACCATGCCACTGCTCCGCCACAGCCCCCCACCACCACTGCCCCACCACAGCCACTGTTCCGCCACTGGCCACCACCACCACTGCCCCACCGCCGCCACTGCTCCGCCACTGCCCCACCACCACCACTGCTCCGCCACTGCCCCGCCACCGCCACTGATCCGCCACTGCCCCACCGCTCCGCCACTGCCCCGCCACCACCACTGCCCCACCACAGCCACTGCTCCTCCACCCCACCACAGCCACTGCCCCTCACCACCACTGCCCCACCACAGCCACTGATCCGCCACTGCCCCACCACAGCCACTGCACCCACCACCACCACTCCACCACCGTTACCACCACCACAGCCCCAACACTGCCACTGTCCAACCAGCACAACTGTCGTCCGGTGCCCCACCACCAATCTGCCACCCACTGCCCCACCACATCCCACCACCACTGCTCCGCCACTGCCCACCACATCCACTGTCCCAGCCACTGACCCCCACCACCAACACCACCACAGCCACGTCGCCACCCCCACCAACACCACTGATCCAACACCACCACTGTCCACCACAGCCAGGCCCCACCCCAGCCACTGACCCCAACACACCACCACCACAGCCACTGCCGCCACCACCATCCCACCACCAACAACACCACTGCCCAACACCACCACTGCCCCACCACAGCAACTGCCCTATCCCAGCCACTGAACCCCAACACCACCACCATCACAGCCAGCTGCCTGCACCACCAACACAACACCACCACTGCCCCACCACAGCCACTGCCCTACCACCACCACAGCCCCACCACGCTACCCCTGCCCATCACCACCACTGACCCACGGCCGCCACTGCCCCACCACAGTCACTGCCCCCACCCCCCTCACAGCGCCACCACTGCACCACCACAGCCACTGACCCACCACCACCACCACTGCGGGACCACCGCAGCCCCACCACAGCCACTGACCCCCACCACAGCCACTGCCCGCCACTGCCCCACCACCTCCACAACACTGCAGCACTGCCCTCCATAGCCACTGCCCCACCACAGCCACTGCCCGCCACTGCCCCACCACCCACAACACCGCTACTGCCCCCACATCCACTGCCCCACCACGGCCACTGATCCACCACCACTGCAACTGCACCACCACCACAGCCCCACCCCAGCCACTGCCTCACCACAGCCACTGCCCGCACTGCCCCACCATCACCACTATTCCGCTACTGCCTCACCACCACCACTGCTCCGCCTCTGCCCCACCACTGCTCCGCCACTGCCCCACCACCACCACTGCCCGCCGCTGCCCCACCACCACTGCTCCGCCACTGCCCAACCGCCGCCACACCACCACTGCGCCAGTAACTGCCCGCCACTGCCTCACCACTGCCGCCTCCACACTGCCGCCCCACCACCACCACTGCCTAACCATACCACTGCTCCGCCACTGCCCCGCCACCACCACTGTCGCCACACCACTGCCCCACCACCACCACTCACCCTCTACCACAGCCACTGCCCGCCACTGCCCCACCACAGCCACTTGCCCTACCACTGCCTGCCACAGCCACTGCCCCACCACAGACACTGTTCCGCCACCGCCCTCCACCACCCCACCAATACTACTGCTCCGCCACTGCCCACCACCACCACTGCCCTACCATACTGCTCCGCCACTGCCCGCCACTGCTCCGCCACTGCCCCACCACCCCTGCTCACACCTGTAACATGCATGTCGTGTGGTATCTGTTTACGCCTTCTCCACACAAGCTATTAATAACTTGTTATTTTTACTATTATCTTATTGTTGTCATTAATATGCATCATTTGTGTTACTCTGTTAAGTCAAACCAAGAGTAGTATTAATTAGTTATAAGACTATTTGGCAACTGTCCTGAATCACGTGAGATAAGATACTCCTCACTCATATGCTGTGTGGCCAGAGACTCTCTCTCTAATAAACCATGGTATAGGCTATAGGCAGGACGTGTCCACACCGACCCAGTACAGACGTGCCTTGTTCAGTCATCTACAATACCCTAGTGGTATCGGGTAATTAGTGGCACGTTAACTTAGGCCTAGGAAGGGATCCTGGTGTTAAGGAATTTATTTGTAGGAATAACCAGTTGGTTGTGATTGCTGTATATATTTGTGATGTCTGTGTTAATATAGTTACGTTAAAGTATTCATTTGATTTAACTCTAACGGTATATTTTTCACCCTTCGGATCACTCTTAATTTAATATACAATCACTTATTCCCTAAATTTAATGGTTGGTAGACAGTACTCCTTTAAACATAAACTGAATTATTTAATTATCTTCCCATTTGTGACTCACTTACTCCAACTTATTCTTATTTATTCAAGTACATTCAGTTGAGTCGGTTTTGTGGGGATAATTATTGCCGTGTTCCCTGTTTGCTCCTTTATTTGATGAAAACTTGGGGTAGGTTTCATTCTGGTATAAAGGATATTGGGATCACGACACTGCCCCACCACCCTCCACTGCGCCACACTTCCCCACCACAGCCACTGCCCCACCACAGCCACTGCCCCACCACCACCACCACTGCTCTGCCACTTCCCCACCACAACCACTGCCCCACCACCACCACTGCCTGCCACTTCCCCACCATAGCCACTGCCCCACCACAGCCACTGCTTGCCACTGCCCCCACCACCGCCACTGCCGCCACTGCCCCACCACCGCCACTGCTCCGCCACTTCCCCACCACAGCCACTGCCCGCTACTGCCCCCGCAGCCACTGCTCCGCCACATGCTCCCCACCACTGCCACCTGCCACTGCCCTCCCCACAGCCACGGTTCCGCCACTGCCCCACCACACTGCTGCTCTGCCACTGCCCCAACACCGCCACTGCTCCGCCACTTCCCCACCACAGCCATCTGCCCCACCCAAACCACTGACCCACCGCCGCCACACCACTGCCCCATCAACACCACTGACCCACCGCCACCTCACCACACCGCCCCACCACTGCCACTGACCCACCCCCACAGCGCCACCACCTCTGCTCCACCACAGCCACTGCCCCACCACAACCACTGACCTACCGCCGCCACACCACTGCCCCATCAACACCACTGCCCCATCAACACCACTGCCCCAACACAGCAACTGCTCCACCACTGCCCCACCACCAGTGCTCCGCCACTGTCCCACCACCACCACTGCCCCACCACCACCACCACCACTACCCTGCCCACAGCCACTGTCGCACTGCCCCACCACAGCCACTGCTCCGCCACTGCCCTACCACAGCCACTGCCCGCCACTGCCCCTCTCCACAGCCACTGCCCCACCACCACCACCACTGCCCCACCACAGCCACTGCTCCTCCACTGCCATTGCCCGCAACAGACACTGCTCCGCCACCGCCCCACCAATACTACTGTCCGCCACTGCCCCACCACCGCCCTACCAATACTACTGTCCGCCACTGCCCCACCACCGCAACACCACTGCTCCGCCACTGCCTCACCAGCCACTGCCCCACCACCACCACTGCTCCACCACTTCCCCACCACAGCCACTGCCCCACAACAGCCACTGCCCCACCACCACCACTGCTCAGCCACTTCCCCACCACAGCCACTGCCCCACCACCACCACTGCCCCACCACCACCACTGCCCCACCACCGTCACTGCCCGCCACTTCCCCACCACAGCCACTGCCCCACCACAGCCACTGCCCCATCACAGCCACTGACCCACCACAGCCACTGCCCCACCATAGCCACAGCTCTGCCACAGCCCCACCACCGCTACTGCCCGCCACCGCCCCACCACAGCCACTCATGGCCCAATGTTCCACCACTGCCACTACTGGCCCACCACAGCCACCTTCTTTACTGGCCCACCACAGCCCCACCACAACCCCACAACACCACCACCCCACACTGCCACTACTGCCATTACTGCCACTGCCCCACCACACCCACTGCCCACCCACCGCCCCACCACAGCCACTGGCTCTCCTACCCACTGCCACAGCTCACCACAGCCCACCACCAGTACTGTTCACCACAGCCACTGCCCCACCACCACTGCCCTAGCCACAGCCACTGCGCCACCACTGCCCTGCCAGAGCCACTGCCCGCTGCCCCCCCCTCCCCACAGCCACGGCCCCGCCACTGCCCCACCAGCGCCACTGCCTTATCACTGCCCCACCACAGCCACTGCTCAACCACAGCCACTACTGGCCCACCACTGCCACCGTCCCACCACAGCCACTACTGGTCCACCACTGCCCCACCACAGCCACACTGCCCCACCACCACCACAGCCCCACCACCACCACTGTTCTGCCACCACCCCACCACAACTACTATTGGCCCACCACCGCCCCACCACAGCCACTACTGGCTCAACTACTGCCCCACCACCAGTACTGCCCCACCACAGCCACTGCCCTACCACAGCCACTGCTCCACCACAGACACTCTGCCACTGCCCCACCACCACCACTGCTCTGCCACTGCCCCACCACCACCCCAACCACTACTGGCCCCACCACTGCCCCACCACAGCCACTGCCCTACCACCACCATCACTACTGGCCCACCACTGTCACTGCCCCACCACAGCCCACCACCAGCACTGCTCCACCACAGCCACTGCCCTACCACAGCCACGGCTCCACCACAGCCACGGCTCCACCACTGCCCCACCACAGCCACACCACTACCACATCACTATTATCACGTGTACTTAGCTGCAAGAGACAGTCAGTAGGCCCCAGGAGCGAGGAATGCCACCCTGGCAGTAGGAGGGCCAACTTGGGTTGAAGAGGTCCACCCCGGCAGGTGGAAAGGGCTACCCTAGCAGGAGGATAGATAGATAGATAGAGTAATATCAAGGGTTGGGGAAGACTATTGAGGGTTGGGGAAGACTATTGAGGGTTGGGAAGACTATCAAGGGTTGGGGGAAGACTATCGAGGGTTGGGGAGGAATTATTAAGGGTTGCGGAAGACTATCAAGAGTTGGGGAAAACTCTTGAGGGTTGGGGGAGACTATTATAGATTGGGGAAGACTATCAAGGGTTGGGGAGGACTATTAAGATTTGGGGAGGACTATCAAGGGTTGGGGAAGACTATTAAGGGTTGGAGATGACTATCAAGGGTTGGAAAGACTATCAAGGGTTGGGGAGGCCTATCAAGGGTTTGGAAGACTATCAAGGGATGGGGAAGACTGTCAAGGGTTGGGGAATACTATCAAGGGTTGGAAAGACTATCAAGGGTTGGGGAAGACTATTAAGGGTTGGGGAAGAGTATTAAGGGTTGGGGAAGACTAACAAGGGTTGGGGAAGAATATTCAGGGTTGGAGAGGACTATTAAGGGTTGAAGAGTATCAAGGGTTGGGAAGACTACCAAGGGTTGGGAATACTATCAAGGGTTGGGGAAGACTATCAAGGGTTGAGGGAGACAATCAAGGGATGGGGAAGACTATGAAGGGTTGGGCAAGACTATCAAGGGTTGGGAAGACCACCAAGGGTTGGGAATACTATCATTGTTGGGAAAGACTATTTAGGGTTGGGGAAGACTATCAAGGGTTGGAAAAGACTATCAAGGGTTGAAGAGGCCTATCAAGGGTTGGGGAAGACTATCAAGGGATGGGGAAGACTATCAAGGGATGAGGAAGATTATCAAGGGATAGGGAAGACTGTCAAGGGTTGGGGAATGCTATCAAGGGTTGGAAAAGACTATCAAGGGTTGGAGAGGCCTATCAAGGAATGGGGAAGACTGTCAAGGGTTGGGGAATACTATCAAGGGTTGGGGAAGACTATCAAGGGTTGGGGAGACCATTAAGGGTTGGGGAAGACTATCAATGGTTGGAAAAGACTATCAAGGTTTGGGGAGGCGTATCAAGGGTTGGGGAAGACTATCAAGGGATGAGGAAGACTGTCAAGGGTTGGGGAAGACTATCAATGGTTGGGGAAGACTATTAAGGGTTGGGCAAGGCTATCAATGGTTGGGGAAGACCACCAAGGGTTTGG
>NW_024741189.1:9195759-9355759 GCF_018991925.1 Homarus americanus
CATTAATCACATATAAGGCAATTGTTGCCATTTTTGTTTCGTCCCACTGCTGCCATTAATCATATAAAGACGGTTGTTGCCATTTTTGTTTTTGCCTCTGCGCCATTATTCACATAAGGCAATTGTTGCCATTTTGTTTCCTTCCATTACACCGTAATCACGCATAAAGGCAATTGTTTGCTTTTTGTTTCGTCCTGCTGCCGTTATTCACATTTAAAGGCAATTGTTGCCATTTTATTTCGCCCTGCCATTAATCACTTTAAAACCAATTGTTGCCATTTTTCGCCCTGCTGCCATTAATCACATATAAAGCAGTTGTTGCCATTTTTTGTTTTCGCCCTGCTGCCGTATTCACATCTAGCAATTGCGCATTTTTGTTTTCGCCCCTGCTGCCGTTATTCACGTAAGGCAATTGTTGCCATTTTGTTTCGCCCCCTGCCGTAATCACGCCTATAAGGCAATTGTTGCCATTTTGTTTTATTCCCTGCTGCCATTAATCACATATGAGGCAATTGTTGCCATTTTGTTGTTTCGTCCCTGCTGCCATTATTCACATATAAGGCAATTGTTGCCATTTTGTTTCGTCCCTCCTGCCATTATTCACGCCGAGCGGTGCCATTTTTGTTTCGCCCTGCTGCCATTAATCACATATAAAGGCAATTGTTGCCATTTTTGTTTTCGCCCACTGCTGCCATTAATCACGCATGCATTGTTAGCCATTTTTGTTTTCGTCCCTGCTGCCATTAATCACATATAAGGCAATTGTTGTCATTTTGTTTCGTCCCTGCTGCCGTTATTCATATCAGGCAATTATTTACCATTTTTTTCGCCACCACTTTCTTTCCCACTAATCATATATAGGCAATTGTTTGCCATTTTAGTTTCATCCTGCTGCCATAATGGTAATTTGTTGCCATTTTTCGTTTTTTTCTGCCATTAATCACATATGAGCAATTGTTGCCATTTTGTTTTTCCTTCTGCCATTATTACATATGCGTTGTTGCCATTTTGGTTTCTCCTGCTGCCATTAATCCTACAAATGATTGTCGCATTTTGTTTTCGTCCCTTTCTGCCATTAATCCACATATAAACCAGTTGTTGCCATTTTGTTTTCGCTCCCTGCTGCGTAATCACATATCGGTATTGTTGCCTTTGTCGTCCCTGCGCCATAATCCATATAAGGCAATTGTTGCCATTTTGTTTCAGCCTGCTGTCATTAATCCTTCTGAGCAATTGTTTTGTTTTGTTTTCGTCCCTTGCATTATTCCATATAAAGCAGTTTTGCCATTTTTGTTTCGTCCCTGCTGCCGTATTCACCGCAGGCAATTGTTGCCTTTTTTGTTCGCCTTGCATTAATCCATATAAAGGCAATTGTTGCCATTTTGTCATCCTTTTGTATTAGACGGTTTGCCATTTTGTTTTTCCACCTGCTGCCATTAATCACATAAAGGCGTTGTTGCCATTTTTTGTTTTCGCCCTGCTGCCATTTATCGCATGGATATTTTCCATTTTCGCCTGCCATTAATCACATATAAGGCAATTGTTGCATTTTTGTTTTCGCCCTGCTGTTAATCATATGGCAATTGTTTGCCATTTTTTTTTCGATCCACTGCCATTAATCACATATGACAATTGTTGCATTTTGTTTTCGTCCACTGCTGCCGTATTACATATAGCGGTGTGTTGCATTTTCGTCCTGCACCCATTATTCACATATAGGCGATTGGCGCATTTTTGTTTTCGTTCCTGCTGCCATTAATACATATAAGACAGTATTGCTTGTTTTTCTTCCCTGCTGTTTATCCCGCAAAGGCAATTATTGCCATTTTTTTTTCCCTGCTGCCATTAATCCATATACCAGGCAATTGTTGCCATTTTGTTTTCTTCCTGCTGCATTATTAATCACACTATAAGGCGGTGCGCATTTTTGTTTTGCCCTCCTTGTTCATAATCATATGAATTCAATTGTTGCCATTTTATCGTCCCACCGACGCCGTATTCACGCCGCCGACTGTTTTGCCTTTGTTTTGTTCCCCACTGCCGTTTCGCTATCGACGAATTGTTGCCATTTTTGTTTCCTTCCTGCCATTAATTCACACTATAAGGTAATTGTTTACCATTTTGTTTTCGCCCCTGCATTAATCACGCTGGCAATTGTTGCCACGTCCTTTGCCGTTAATCACATATAAGGCAATTGTTGCCATTTTTGTTTTCGCCCCTCTCTGCCATTAATCACATATAAGGCAATTGTTGCCATTTTTGTTTCGCCCCTCTGCCGTTAATCACATATAAAGGCAATTATTGCCATTTTTTTCACCCTGCTGCCATTAATCACATATAAGGCAATTTTTGCCATTTTTCGCTTTCATGAAACTGCTGCCGTTAATCACATGTAAGGCAATTGTTGCCATTTTTGTTTCGCCCCACTGCTGCCGTTAATCGCATGTAAGGTAATTGTTGCCATTTTTCATTTTCGCCACAATGCCGCCGATAATTACATGTAAGGCAATTGTTGCCATTTTTCGTTTTCCCACCATTGCTGCTGTTAATCACATATTAGGCAATTGTTGCGATTTTACATTTTCTCCCCATTGCTGCTGTTAATCACATATAATGCAGTTGTTGCCATTTTTCATTTTCCCCCCACTGCTGCCGTTAATCACATATAAGGCAATTGTTGCCAATTTTCGTTTTCGCGCTACTGCTGCCGTTAATCACATGTAAGGCAATTGTTGCCATTTTTCGTTTTCCCCATTGCTGCTGTTAATTACATGTAAGGCAATTGTTGCCATTTTTCGTTTTCGCCCCACTCCTAACGTTAATCACATATAAAGGCAATTGTTGCCATTTTTCGTTTTCCCCCATTGCTTCTGTAAATTACATATAAGGCAATTGTTGCCATTTTCCATTTTCGCCACACTGCTGCCATTAATCACATGTAAAGGAATTGTTGCCATTTTCCGTATTCGCGAAACTGCTGCCCCTAATCACATATAAGGCATTTGTTGCCATTTTTGTTTCGCTACTGCGCCCGTTAATCACATGTAAGGCAATTGTTGCCATTTTCGTTTCGCCCCTGAGCTACCGTTAATCACATAAGGCAATTGTTGCCATTTTTCGTTTTCGCCCCATTGCTGCTGTTAATTACATAGAAGGCAATTGTTGCCATTTTTCTTTTTCGCCACTCTGCTGCTGTTAATCTTTCGTGAGGCGGTTGTTGCCATTTTCTTTTTCCCCCATTGCTGCTGTTAATCACATATAAGGCAATTGTTGCCATTTTTCATTTTCCCCCATTGCTGCTGTTAAGCACATATAGAACCAATTGTTGCCATTTTCCTTTTCCCCACTGTTACCGTTAATCATATATAAGGCAATTGTTGCCATTTTTCGTTTTCCCCCCATTGCTGCAATTAATCACATGTAAGGGAATTGTTGCCATTTTCCGTTTTCGCGAAACTGCTGCCGTTAATCTCATGTAAGGCAATTGTTGGCATTTTTCGTTTTCGCCCTAATGTTCCGTTATTCACATATAAGGCAATTGTTGCCATTTTTCGTTTTTGCCCTACTGCTGCCGTTATTGATATATAAGGCAATTGTTGCCATTTTTCGTTTTTGCCCCACTGCTGCCGTTAATCACATGTAAGGCAATTGTTGCCATTTTTCGTTTTCGCCACATTGCTGCCCTTAATCACATGTAAGGCAATTGTTGCCATTTTCTTTTCGCCCCTCTGTTGCCTATCACATGTAAGGCATTTGTTGCCACTTTCGTTTCGCCCTGTGCTGCCATTAATCACATGTAAAGCAGTTGTTGCCAATTTTTTTTTCGCCCCTCTGCTGCCGTTAATCACAAGTAAAACCAATCGTTGTCATTTCTCGTTTTCGCCACACTGCTGCCGTTAATCACATGTAAGGTAATCGTTGCCATTTCTCGTTTTCGCCCTACTGCTGCAGTCATTCAAATTTAAGGCAATTGTTGCCATTTTTCGTTTTTGCCCCTCAGCTGCCGTTAATCACATGTAATGCACCCCAGGAGACAGTAGAGTTCCTCCTCAGAGAGGTAAGTTCCGCCCATATCGTTAGGATTCTGCCAAGGAGACGGTATGATATCGTTCCAGAAAATGGTAGGACTCTCGCCCAGCAAGCGGTAAGTTCTGTCCCCAAAGGCGGTAGATTCTGCCTAAATGGTCGGATACGCCCACAATACAGGAGAATTCGCTCCAAATAGTTAAATTCTGCCCCAGAATACGATAGGAATCTACGCCAGAGTTCGGTAGGATTCACTTAGAAGATGGGAGGAATCCGCCCCAGAAGATGGTAGGGTTCTGCCCCAGAATAGGGTAGGATTCCGCCCGATATTAGGGTAGGATTCCGCCCCAGAATAGGGTAAGATTATGCCCCAAATACGGTAGGATTCTGCACCAGGAGACGGAAGGATTTCGCCTCAGAATTAGGTATGATTCCATCCCAGAAAAGGGTAGGATTCTGCTCCAAAATACGCTTGGATTCTGCCCAAGAAGACGGTAGGATATCGCTCCAGAAAACGGTAGGATTCTGCGCCATCAGACGGTAGGATTCTTTCCCCAAAGACGGTAAGATTCTGTCCCAGAATAGAGTAAGATTCCGTCCCAGAATAGGTTAGGATTCTGCCCCAGAATAGGGTAGGGTCCTGTCCCGGAATAGGGTAGGATTCTGCCCAAGAATAGGGTAGGATTCCGCCCCAAAATAGGGTAGGATTCCGCCTAGAATAGGATAGCATTCCGCCCCAGAATAGGATAGGTTCCGCTCAAAAACGATAGGATTCTGCCCCAGGGTCAGTAGGATTCCGCCTCAGAATAAGGTAGGATTCTGCCCAGAAATACGTTGGGATTCTGCCGAAGGAGACGGTGGGACATCGCTCCAGAAAACGGTAGCATTCTCGCCACAAACGATAGGATTCTGTCCCCAAAGACGGTAAGATTGTGCCCTAGAAACGGTCAGATTCCGCCCACAATACAGTAGGATTCCGCTCCAGAATACGTTAGAATTCTGCCCCAGAATAAGTTCTGCACCAGAGTACGGTAGGATTCCGCTGAATATGGTAGGATCTTGCCCCAGAAGCTGGTAAGGTTCTTTCCCAGAATAGGGTAGGATCCTGCCCCAGAAGATGGTAGGGTTCTGTCCCAGAATAGGGTGAAATCTGCCCCAGATTAGGGTGAGATTCTGCCCCAAAATAGGGAAAGGATTCCTCCCCAAATACGGCAGGATTCTGCCCGAGGAGACGGTAGGATTCTGCCTCAAAATTAGGCAGGAATCTGCCCCAGAAGCAGGTAGGATTATGCCCCACAATACGGTAGGAATCCGCCCCAGAAGCTAGTAGGGTTCTTTCCCAGAATAGGGTAGGATCCTACCCCAGAAGATGGTAGGGTTCTGTCCCAGAATAGGGTAGGATTCTGCCCAGAATAGGGTAGGATTTTGCCCCAGAATAGGGTAGGATTTCGCCCAGAATAGGGTAGATTCCGCCCCAGAATAGTGTAGGATTCTGCCCTAGAATACGGTAGGATTCTGCGCCAGAATACGGTAGGATCCCACGCAAGAAGATGGTAGAGTTCTACCCCAGAATAGGGTAGGATCCATCCGTGAATAAGGTAGGTTTCCATCCCAGAATAGGGTAAGATTACGCCCCAGTATACGTTAGGTTTCCGCACCAGAATAGAATATGATTCGCCAAAATACGGTAGGATTCTGTCCCAGGAGCCGGTAGGATTCTGTCCCAGGAGCCGGTAGGATTCCGCCTCAGAATATGGCATGATTCCACTTCAGAATAAGGTAGGATTACGCTCCAGAATAGGATAGGATTCCGTTCAAAATGCGGTAGGATTCTTTCCCAGGAGACGGTAGGATTCCGCCTTAGAATACGGTGTGATTCCACCCCAGGGGTAGGATTCCGCTCAGAAGACGGTAGGGTTTCGTCCCCAAAGATGGTAGAATTCCCCTAAAAACTGTAAGAATTCGCCCAAGAAGACAGTAGGATTCAGCCCCAGAAAACGGGAGTAGTTCGTCCAGAAGACAGCAGAATTATGCCATAGAAGATGGTAGGATTGTGTCCCAGAATATGGTAGTCATCCCCCCCAGAAGACGGTAGGATTCTGCGCCAGAATACGGTAGGATTCCGCCCTAGAAGATGGAAGGAATCCGCCCTTGAAGACGGTAGGACTCTGCAACAGAATATGGTAGGATCCCGCCTCAGAAGATGGTAGGGTTCTGCCCCAAAATAGGGTAGGATTCTGCGCAGAATAGGGTAGGATTTTGCCCCAGAATAGGGTAGGATTTCGCCCAGAATAGGGTAAGATTCCGCCCCAGAATAGGGTAGGATTCTACCCCAGAATATGGTAGGATTCTGCGCCAGAAAATGGTAGGATTCTGTTCCAGAATACTGTAGGATTTCGCCCTAGAAGATGTTATGATTTCGCCCTAAATATCGGCAGGATTCCACCCCCTGAAACGGTTGGATTTTGCCCCAGAAGACAGTAGAATTCCGCCCCAGAAGACGATAGGATTTAGTCCACAAAGACCGTTGAATTTCACCCGAGAAAACGGTAGAATCCGCCAGAAGACAGTAGGATTCCGCCCCAGAAGACAGTAGGATTTAGTCCCCAAAGACGGTTGAATTTTACCCGAGAAAACGGTAAGAATCCGCCCAAGAAGACAGTAGGATTCCGCCTCAGAATTAGGTAGGATTCCGTCCCAGAATACGCTAGCATTCTGCCCAAAGAGACGGTAGGATATCGCTCCAGAAAACGGTAAGATTCTGTGCCAGCAGACGGTAAGATTCTGTCCCCAAAGACGGTAAGATTTTGCCCCAGAAAACGCTCGCATTCCGCCCAGAATACGGTAGAATTTCGCTCCAGAATACTGTAGAATTCTGCCACAGAATACGGTAGGATTCTGCGCCTGAATACAATAGGGTACCGCCCTAGAAGATGGTAGGAACCCGCCCCAGAAGACGGTGGGATTCTGCCACAGAATACGGTAGGATCCCGCCTCAGAAGATGGTAGGGTTCTGCACAAGAATTGGGTAGGATTCCGCCCCAGAATAGGCTAGGATTCCGCCCCAGAATAGGCTAGGATTCCGCCCTAGAATAGGCTAGGATTCCGCCCGTAATACGGTAGGATTCCGCCTCAGAATACGGCATGATTCCGCCCCAGAATAGGGTAGGATTCCACACCAGATGACGGTAGGATTCTGCGCAAGAATACGGTAGGATTCTACGACAGAAAACGGTAGGATTCTGCGCCAGAATAAGGTAGGATCTCGCCCGGGAAGATGATATGATATTGCCCTAAACAACGGCAGGATTCCACCCCCTAAGGGGGGTGTGTATTTTGACAATGAACTGAAGTTCTTGGGCCATTGCGAGAAGAAGGTAAATCAGGCCAATAATTTATTGGGTCTTATAAGAAGGTCCTTCAGTTATCAAGACGATTTTCAAGAGTGAAGCGCTTCCCCATCTGGAGTACTGTCACCCCGTCTGGTCCCCGAGATATGCTAGGGACTGTCAGATGATTGAAAATGTCCAAAGGAGGGCCACCAGACTGGTGCCTGCACTAAGGCACCTCGGCTACCCTGAGAGATTAGAGCGCCTGGAATTATCTATCTATTTATCTATCTATCTATCTATCTATAACTAATCAGTGGTAACCACCCAGTAAGGTACGGTAACTACCATTATTGTAGTCGGGAAGAATTTCGTTTATATTTCTCCACGAAAGGTTTGCTGGAGTTAGTGGTTTAGTTAAAAGTATTATATTATTATTAGATTAAAGTAAATGTGTTAGTAATAAAGTATTTTTTATGATATAATTAAGTAAATCAGGAAAACTAAACGAATCGCTGTGATCATTAATTGCTGGGTCGGCTCAATAGATGGCAGGTACTGTGCGTCGTCTGCTTTGTTTACATTTACTATGGTTTGTTTACATATACTATGGCTTGTTTACATATACTATGGTTTGTTTACATCATCTTAAGGGCGAAACTCAAATCCAAACAAACGTGACAATGAGTAATACCATGTTTAAAACGTTTCTCGAATAGTAACGGGTCAGGTCAACAGATGGCGCTGCTCGGCAGATCTAAGACATCACATTTTTTTATCAAAATAGATGGTAGCTTTCCCGTCTTGTCTACAAACAGGTGTTTCCGAAGCTGGACATTTTAAAGTAATGTACAGTATTATTTGTTTATTTTTCTGTAATTTTTATTTATTTTTCTTTTCTTCATTACGATATAAATTAATTTACCCTAAAATTTGTTTTTTAATGTTTCCTTATTCGGATAAACTTTTTGGGGGAAGAAGACTAAACAGATGCGATTGACTGACAATGGAGCTTCAATGACAATACAGACACGGACGGTGTAAGTGCTGTCAGTCGTCTCTCTCACTTGACAGCCGCTGTTTATAAAGTGTACAGTAAGTGTTATTTTTAGTGTATTTAAGTGGTTAAATTTATATTGTGTAAAGGTCGATATATTAAAGTTATTTATTTGTACAGATTTATTTTAAACGGAAATACTTTACAAAATATTAAGATACAAGAGTTAATCTATTATGAACAAGCGTAGGTTAATGGTCGTTAACGCTTTTAATCACATCGACTAATTACTTTAGACAATACTTTACTATTTTGGTTTATGCTTTAGTAACGTTCCTCATACTTGGTGTATGTTTTGGTCTTGTATGTTACATGAAGTATTTGTTATTCGTAATATTATTGTTAATATTGGTCCATAGGTTCCCGCCATGTTTACCCGAGGATATCCCCACTTAGTAGTCTCCTTATAGGTTGGTAGGTTGGTTGGTTTGGTTCCTTTGCTAAATGAATGTTTTTGTTGTGTATTTTGGTGTTTTACTCAAATTTAATCTCCATTTTTTTTGCATATTAGCAGCTTGTTAAAAATGAAAGTTATTTTTTTTGGTATAAACCTTTAACTTGCATATGAATTAACGGTCAGATTTGAGTAAAAAACGAAAAACGTAAAAAAGCAATTCTCGTACCAAAACCTGAGGACAGCCAATGGACGAATATTTAGTTTTGTTTTCTTTACAGATGATGGATCCAGTTACTGTTGTGCATCAGTGGTCGTCACCGTGGATAGTACAGCACCTTATTTATTGAGGTAAGTTTGTTCGATTAGTTTTCGTTAACCACCCATCACCTTTTTTCCCATAAAATATATTTTTTTGCAAGTTTTCTTGATTTAGAAGATGAATTTTATCTTTGGGGCAAATCACTATCCAACAATGTGGGGGGATTACTAACAATATTACTGGTTTCAATTGGTCAGGGCTTTAAAGTAGAGGGAAAATGTGGGGTAAAATACTTAAAACACCAAACCACTTTTATAAAAACTGACCTAACGTTTCCTAACTTGTGAAAATGTTAAGTATCAATTAATTTATAAATCCCTCATCTTCCCACCTACTAAACCCCGAAAACGTGAATAAGATGACCTTTACCTTTGGATTTTCGACAAAAAACATGGAGCTCCCATTTACACGTCCCACCACCCCGAACACGAAGGGGTATTGTAGTCTTATTCTCCCTCATGCTGGACCTACACCTCCCTCCCTCCCTCATTCCTGTGTGGTTTAGTTCACTCTGATGCTGGACCTACCTCCCTCCTCCCTCCCTCCTGTGGCCTTGTTCACCCTGATGCTGGACCTACACCTCCCCTCCCTCCCTCCCTCCTGTGTGGCCTTGTTCACCCTGATGCTGGACCTACCTCCCCTCCCTCCCTCCCTCCTGTGTGGCCTTGTTCACCCTGATGCTGGACCCTACACCCTCCCTCCCTCCCTCCTGTGGCCTTGTTCACCCCTGATGCTGGACCTACACCCTCCCTCCCTCCCTCCCTCCTGTGTGGCCTTGTTTTTTCCCTGATGTGGACCTACACCCTCCCTCCCTCCCTCCTGTGTGGCCTTGTTCACCCTGATGCTGGACCTACACCCTCCATCCCTCCCCTCCTGTGTGGTTTAGTTCACCCTGATGTGGACCTACCCCTCCCTCCTGTGTGATCTTCTTCACCCTGATGCTGGACCATCACCCACCCTCCTCTGATCTAGTTCACCCCTAATGCTGGACTACACCTCCTCCCTCCCTCCCGTGTGGTCTTGTTCACCCTGATGCTGAACCTACACCCTCCCTCCCTCCCGTGTGGTCTTGTTCACCCTGATGCTGGACCTACACCCTTCCTTCCCTCCTTACTGTGTTTGTTCACTCTGATGCTGGACCTACACCCCTTCACCACTCCTTCTGTGTTGTCTTGTTCACCCTGATGCTGGACCTACACCCTCCCTCTGTGTGATCTTGTTCACCCTGATGCTGAGACCTACACCCCTCCCCTCCTGTGATCTTGTTCACCCTGATGCTGAACCTACACCCTCCCTTCTGTGTGATCTTGTTCACCTGATGCTGGACCCTACACCCCTCCCCTCCTGTGTTATCTTGTTCACCTGATGCTGGACCTACACCCTCCCTCCTGGCCAGTCTTGTTCACCCTGATGCTGGACCTACACCCTCCCTCCTGTGTGATCTTGTTCACCCTGATGCTGGACCTACACCCTCCTCCTGTGTGATCTTGTTCACCCTGATGCACATCCCCTACACCCTCCCACTTCTGTGTGGTCTTGACTGCCCTGATACTGTCCCTACACCCTCCCTTCTGTGTGATCTTGTTCACCTGATGCTGAACCTACACACCCTCCCTCCTGTGATCTTGTTCACCCCTGATGCTGGACCTACACCCTCCCTTCTGTGATCTTGTTCACCTATTCTCCTACACCCCTCGCCTGTGTGATCTTGTTCACCCCTGATGCACAGACCTACACCCTCCCTTCTGTGTGATCTTGTTCACCCTGATGCTGAACCTACACCCCCTCCCTTCTGTGTTATCTTGTTCACTCTGACGCTGGACCTACACCCTCCCTTCTGTGTTATCTTGTTCACCCTGATGCTGGACCTACACCCTCCCTCCTGTGTGATCTTGTTCACCCTGATGCTGGACCCTGCACCCTCCCTCCTGTGTGATGCTTTGTTCACCCCTGATGCTGGACCTACACCCTCCCTCCTGTGATCTTGTTCACCCTGATGCTGGACCTACACCCTCCCTTCCTGTATTTGTCTTGTTCACCCCTGATAACAGACCTACACCCTCCGTCCCTACTCAGCAATCTTGTTCACCCTGATGCTGGACCTACGCCCTCCTTCCTGTGTTGTCTTGTTCACCCTGATACTGTACCTGCCTCCCTCCTTCCTGTGATCTTGTTCACCTAATGCTGGACCTACACCTCCCTCCTTCCTGTGTGATCTTGTTCACCCTAATGCTGGACCTACACCCCTCCCTCCCTTTGTGTGGTCTTGTTCACCCCTGATGCTGGACCTACACCCTCCCTCCTCTGTGTGGTCTTGTTCACTGCCCCTAATGCTGGACCTACACCACTCTCCACTCCCTCTGTGTGGTCTTACATTTGCCCTGATGCTGGACCCTACACCCTCCGTCCCTATGAGTCTTGTTCACCCTGATGCTGTACCTACACCTCCTCCTTCCTGTGTGGTCTTGTTCACCCTAATGCTGGACCCTACACCCTCCCTCCCTTTGTGTGGTCTTGTTCACCCTGATGCTGGACCTACACCCTCCCTCCTTTCTGTGTGGTCTTGTTCCACTAATGCTGGACCTACACCCTCCCTCCCTTCCTGTGTGGTCTTGTGTTCACCCCTGATGCTGGGCCTACGCCTCCCTCCTCTGTGTGGTCTTGTTCACCCCTGATGCTGGACCTACACCCTCCGTCCTATGTGATCTTGTTCACCCTGATGCTGTGCCTACACCTCCCTCTCCTTCCTGTAGTGTATTTCACACCCCCAATGCTGGACCTACACCCTCCTCCTTTGTGTGGTCTTGTTCACCCTGATGCTGGACCTCCACCCTCCTCCTTTCTGTGTGGTCTTGTTCACCCCTAATGCTGGGCCCCTACCCCCTCCCTCCCTGTGTGGTCTTGTTCACCCTGATGCTGGACCCACACCCTCCCTCCTGTGTGATCTTGTTCACCCTGATGCACAGACCTACACCCTCCCTCCTGTGTTGTCTTGTTCACCCTGATGCTGGACCTGCACCACCCCTCCTGTGTGGTCTTGTTCACCCCTGATGCTGGACCTACACCCTCCCTCCTGTGTCGTCTTGTTCACCTGATGCTGGAGCCTACACCCTCTCCCTCCCTGTGTGATCTTGTTCACCCTGATGCTGGACCCTACACCCTCCTTCCTGTGTTGTCTTGTTCACCTGATGCTGGACCTACACCCTCCCGTCCTATGTGATCTTGTTCACCCTGATGCTGGACCTACG
Organism: Homarus americanus; assembly: GCF_018991925.1. NCBI lineage: Eukaryota > Metazoa > Arthropoda > Malacostraca > Decapoda > Nephropidae > Homarus > Homarus americanus. The sequence goes on from NW_024741189.1 coordinate 9,208,136, forward strand.
CCTCCCTTCCTGTGTTGTCTTGTTCACCCTGATGCATGCTACACCCTCCCTCCTTCCTGTGTGATCTTGTTCTGCCCTAATGCTGGACCTACACCCTCCTCCTTCCTGTGATCTTGTTCACCCCTAATGCTGGACCTACACCCTCCCTCCTTTTGTGTGTCTTGTTCACCCTAGTCTTTCTGGACCTACACCCTCCCTCCCCTCTGTGTGGTCTTGTTCACCCTAATGCTGGTCCCTACACCCTCCTCCTCTGTGTGGTCTTGTTCACCCTGATGCTGGACCTACACCCTCCGTCTATGTGATCTTGTTCACCTGATACTTTGTACCTACACCCTCCCTCCTTCACCAACATGGTCTTGTTCACCCTAATTGCTGGACCTACCTCCCTCCTTTGTGTGGTCTTGTTCACCCTGATGCTGGACCTACACCTCCTCCTTTGTGTGTCTTGTTCACCTATGCTGGACCTACACCCTCCCTCCTTCCTGTGTGGTCTTGTTCACCCTGATGCTGGGCCTACACCCCTCCCTCCTCTGTGTGGTCTTGTTCACCCTAATGCTGGACCTACACCCTCCCTCCTCTGTGTGGTCTTGTTCACCCTGATGCTGGACCTACACCCTCCGTCCTATGTGATCTTGTTCACCCTGATGCTGTACCTACACCCTCCCTCCTTCCTGTGTGGTCTTGTTCACCCTAATGCTGGTTCACCCTCCCTCCTTTGTGTGGTCTTGTTCACCCTGATGCTGGACCTACACCTCCCCTCCTTTCTGTGTGGTCTTGTTCACCCTAATGCGCCTCACCCCTCCCTCTCTGTGTGGTCTTGTTCACCCTATGCTGGACTACCTACCCTCCTCCCTCCTCTGTGTGGTCTTGTTCACCCTGATGCTGGCCCATCACCCTCCCTCCTGTGTGGTCTTGTTCACCTAATGCTGGACCACCCCTCCCTCCTCTGTGTGGTCTTGTTCACCCTGATGCTGGACCTACACCCTCCCTCCTTCCTGTGTGGTCTTGTTCACCCTGATGCTGGGCCTACACCTCCTCCTCCTTCCTGTGTGGTCTGTTCACTGGTGCTAGATCCTACACACTCCCTCCTGTGTGGTCTTGTTCACCTCATGCTGGACCTACACCCTCCCTCCTTCCTGTGTGGTCTTGTTCACCCCATGCTGGTTACACCCTCCCTCCTGTGTGATCTTGTCCACCCTGATTCTGGACCTCACCCTCCCTCCTGTGTGGTCTTGTTCACCTGATGCTGGACCTACACCCTCCCTCCCTCCTGTGTGGTCTTGTTCACCCTGGTACTAGATCTACACACTCCCTCCTGTGTGGTCTTGTTCAACCTGATGCTGGTCCTAAACCCTCCCTCCCTCCTGTGTCATGTTGTTCACCCTGACAGTGGAGTTACACCCTATCTCCTGTGTGGTCTTGTTCCTCAATGCTGAACGCACACCCTTCCTCCTGTGTGGTCTTGTTCACAATGATGCTGGACCTACACCCTTCCTCTTGTGTGGTCTTGTTCACCCTGATGCTGGACCTACGCCCTCCCTCCTGTGTGGTCTTGATCACCCTGATGTGACCTACACCCTCCCTCCTGTGTGTTCGTGATCACCCTGATACTGTCCCTACACCCTCCCTCCTGTGTGATCTTGTTCACCCTGATGCTGGACCTACACCCTCCCTCCTGTGTGGTCTTGATCACCCTGATGCTGGACCTACACCCTCCCTCCTGTGTGTTCCTGGTCACCCTGATACTGTCCCTACACCCTCCCTCCTGTGTGATCTTGTTCACAATGATGCTGGACCTACACCCTCCCTCCTGTGTGATCTGTGTTCGCCCTGATGCTGGAATATTTTAATGAAATTTTTCTCAATGCTTATTTCAGTACTTGCCAACTTTTGGTTTCTCAGGTGATTGGTTGGTGTTGTTTTGTTCTTCTGGATGTACTTAATTACTGAAATTAATCCCACCAAATTTCAAGTCTGAGAGAAAATCATATTTGGGTGAGAAAACGCGTAAGGGTCCCCCCTTACGCGTTTTTTCCATGGTCGAGACAAAACGCGATATACGCGATTTTGTTCAAAATCACAGTATAGGTACTCCTGAGCATGCCGAGTCCGATCCTATCATCGACAGTTCGATTGCGGAACAATTAGTGGTCGTAATGATGCTTGGAATATTTTAATGAAATTTTTCTCAATGCTTATTTCAGTACTCGCCAACTATTGGTTTCTCAGGTGATTGGTTGGTGTTGTTATGTTCTTCTGGATGTACTTAATTACTGATATTAATCCCACCAAATTTCAAGTCTGAGAGAAAATCATATATGGGTGAAAAAACACGTAAGGGGGGACCCTTACGCGTTTTTTCCATGGTCGAGACAAAACGCGATATACGCGATTTTGTTCAAAATCACAGTATAGGTATTCCTGAGCATGCCGAGTCCGATCCTATCATCGACAGTTCGATTGCGGAACAATTAGTGGTCGTAATGATGCTTGGAATATTTTAATGAAATTTTTCTCAATGCTTATTTCAGTACTCGCCAACTATTGGTTTCTCAGGTGATTGGTTGGTGTTGTTATGTTCTGCTGGATGTACTTAATTACTGATATTAATCCCACCAAATTTCAAGTCTGAGAGAAAATCATATATGGGTGAGAAAACGCGTAAGGGTCCCCCCTTACGCGTTTTTTCCATGGTGGAGACAAAACGCGATATACGTGATTATGTTCAAAATCACAGTATAGGTACTCCTGAGCATGCCGAGTCCGATCCTATCATCGACAGTTCGATTGCGGAACAATTAGTGGTCGTAATGATGCTTGGAATATTTTAATGAAATTTTTCTCAATGCTTATTTCAGTACTCACCAACTATTGGTTTCTCAGGTGATTGGTTGGAAGAATAATGAGAAGAAAAACATCGGGCGTAATGTAATTGAAGGGAAGAAAAGTGTGTGTGTGGAAAAGGATTAAATGATTAATAAGATGAGATATAGGAGAGAGAAAAGATAGAGATAACATCATCAGCGTAGGTACAGACACACATCCTCCTTTCCTCCTTTCCTCCCTCACATCACACCTACAAACTCCTTCAGTTTCTTTACCTTTCCTTCTCCTCTCTTCCCACCTCCATACACATCCTTCCTTCTCCATCACTCTCTCCTTCCCCTTCTACCCTTTCACCTCTCTTCTTCCTCCTTCTTTTGTATCTCACCCTTCCCACATTGTGTCCTCCTCTCCCCTTCCCTCTGCTTCCCCTCACCTTACTTTCCCCTCCCTCACCCCTCTCACCTTCCTCTCCTCCTTTACCTGTGTCAACAGGTATTCACTTTTATTATGGGAAGGTGAATGGTTAGAAAAATTGGCGAAAAGTGTGGAAAGGAAGAAGAGAAGATATGGAAAAAAGTGTGGTGGATGATGGATGGTGGAATGGAAACTGGATATAGTGTTGGGAGATGAATGAAACAAGAAGATAGGAGAGAGAGAGAGAGAGAGAGAGAGAGATCATAATGTACGAGAAACTTGGGAAAAATTGTATACAGTTTTCCCTGTCCGTGAGAGTATCTCTAATTGGCTTAGGCAGGCGGTCTCTCCTCTTTTAAAACTTGTCCTGAGCGTCAGAGGGAGTTGAAGGGGATGTAAATGTTGAGATGATGTGAATGTTGACATGTGGTGTTCCGGACTTCTGTACCTGTGAATGTTGAGATGTGTTGTGGTGTCCTTGTAACTATGAATGTTGAGGTGTGTTAGGGTGTCTTTGTACCTGGATGTGTGTTATGGTTTCTTTGTATCTGTGAATGTTGAGGTGTGTTATGGTGTCCTTGTAACTATGAATGTTGAGGTGTGTTATGGTGTCTTTGTATCTGTGAATGTTGGTGTGTTGTGGTGTCCTTGTATAAGATGGGTGTTTGGTGTTTGTTGGTGCTTTGTTGTTGGGTGTTTGTGTGTCTTTTATATGTTGAGGTGTGTTATGGTGTCTTTGTGCTTTGAATGTTGAGGTGTGTTGTGGTGTCCTTAACTATGAATGTTGAGGTGTTATGGTGTCCTTGTAACTATGAATGTTGAGGTGTGTTGGTGTCTTTTATCTGTGAATGTTGAGGTGTGTTGTGTGTCCTTGTAACTATGAATGTTGAGGTGTTGTGGTGTCTTTGTATCTGTGAATGTTGAGGTGTGTTGGTGTCTTTGTACCTGTGAATGTTGAGGTGTGTTGTGGTGTCCTTGTAACTATGAATGTTGAGGTGTGTTGTGGTGTCTTTGTATCTGTGAATGTTGAGGTGTGATGGTGTCTTTGTACCTGTGAATGTTGGAGGTGTGTTGGGTGTCTTTGTAACTATGAATGTTGAGGTGTGTTATGGTGTCCTTGTAACTATGAATGTTGAGGTGTGTGTTGTGGTGTCCTGTAACTATGAATGTTGAGGTGAGTTGGTGTCTTTGTACCTGTGAATGTTGAGGTGTGTTATGGTGTCTTTGTATCTGTGAATGTTGGAGGTGTGTTGTGGTGTCCTTGTAACTATGAATGTTGAGTGTTATGGTGTCCTTGTAACTATGAATGTTGAGGTGAGTTGTGGTGTCTTTGTACCTGTGAATGTTGAGTGTGTTATGGTGTCTTTGTACCTGTGAATGTTGAGGTGTGTTATGGTGTCTTTGTACCTGTGAATGTTGGTGTGTTGTGGTGTCCTTGTAACTATGAATGTTGAGGTGTGTTATGGTGTCTTTGTATCTGTGAATGTTGAGGTGTGTTATGGTGTCCTTGTAACTATGAATGTTGAGGTGTGTTATGGTGTCTTTGTATCTGTGAATGTTGAGGTGTGTTGTGGTGTCCTTGTAACTATGAATGTTGAGGTGTGTTGTGGTGTCCTTGTAACTATAATGTTGAGGTGTGTTGTGTTTGTATCTGTGAATGTTGAGGTGTTATGGTGTCCTTGTAACTATGAATGTTGAGGTGTGTTATGGTGTCTGTACTGTGAATGTTGAGGTGTGTTGTGGTGTCCTTGTAACTATGAATGTTGAGGTGTGTTGGTGTCTTGTAACTAAGGAATGTTGAGGTGTGTTGTGGTGTCCTTGTAACTATGAATGTTGAGGTGTGTTGTGGTGTCTTTGTACCTGTGAATGTTGAGGTGTGTTGTGGTGTCCTTGTAACTATGAATGTTGAGGTGTGTTATGGTGTCTTTGTATCTGTGAATGTTGGAGGTGTGTTATGGTGTCCTTGTAACTATGAATGTTGAGGTGTGTTGTGGTGTCCTTGTAACTATGAATGTTGAGGTGTGTTGTGGTATCTTTGTAACCATGAATGTTGAGGTGTGTTGTGGTGTCCTTTGTAACTATGAATGTTGAGGTGTGTTGTGTGTCTTTGTACCTGTGTGTTGAGGTGTGTTGTGGTGTCCTTGTAACTATGAATGTTGAGGTGTGTTTGTTTGTTGGGTGGTGTCTTTGTATCTGTGAATGTTGAGGTGTGTTGGGTGTCTTTGTAACTGTGAATGTTGAGGTGTGTTATGGTGTCTTTGTATTGAGAATGTTGAGGTGTGTGGTGTCTTTGTATCTGTGAATGTTGAGGTGTGTTGTGTGTCCTTGTAACTGTGAATGTTGAGGTGTGTTGTGGTGTCTTTGTATCTGTGAATGTTGAGGTGTGTTGTGGTGTCCTTTGTAACTATGAATGTTGGTGTGTTGTGGTGTCTTTGTATCTGTGAATGTTGAGGTGTGTTGTGTCCTTGTAATATGAATGTTGAGGTGTGTTGTGGTGTCTTTGTATCTGTGAATGTTGAGGTGTTGTGTCCTTGTAACTATGAATGTTGAGGTGTGTTATGGTCCTTGTAACTATGAATGTTGAGGTGTGTTGTGGTGTCTTTGTACCTGTGAATGTTGAGTGTGTTGGTGAGGTGTGTTATGGTGTCTTTGTATCTGTGAATGTTGAGGTGTGTTATGGTGTCTTTGTAACTATGAATGTTGAGGTGTGTTGGTGTGTCCTTGTAACTATGAATGTTGAGGTGTGTTGTGGTGTCTTTGGTACCTGTGAATGTTGAGGTGTGTTATGGTGCTGTGATGTTGGGTGTTGTGGTGTCTTTGTACCTGTGAATGTTGAGGTGTGTTATGGTGTCTTGTATCTGTGAATGTTGAGGTGTGTTATGGTGTCTTTGTATCTGTGAATGTTGAGAGGTGTTATGGTGTCCTTGTAACTATGAATGTTGAGGTTGTGGTGTCCTTGTAACTATGAATGTTGAGGTGTGTTGGTGTCTTTGTACCTGTGAATGTTGAGGTGTGTTGTGGTGTCTTTGTACTGTGAATGTGGGTGTTGTTTGTACCTGTGAATGTTGAGGTGTGTTATGGTGTCTTTGTACCTGTGAATGTTGGGTGTGTTGTCTTTGTATTGTGAATGTTGGGTGTGTGGGTGTCTTTGTATCTGTGAATGTTGTGAATGTAAACACAGACAAATTAAAAGACAATCACACAGACAGACAGGACACTATAAATAGACAAACACAGACAGAACATAAAGTCAAGCAACCAAGTACAGGACGGATAGACAGACACACGCACAGACATGCATGACATAGACAGACAGGTCACATACAGACAGACAAGACAGACAGCCACAGACAAACAGACAGACAAACTATACATCTTTTATTATTGTTTTCATCAAGAACCACAGTGAGTCTCTAAGCTAAGAATAACACTAAAGACCTTGAAATATTCACTAAAACCAGACAGACATACAGACAGCCAGACAGACAGACAGACAGACAGCCAAACAGACTGACAGACAAACAGACAGATGGACAGACAGACAGATGGACAGACAGACAGACAGACAGACAAACCAGACAGACAGACAGACAGGCAGCCAAACAGACAGACAGACAGACAGACAACCAGACAGACAGACAGCCAAACAGACAGACAGACGGGCAGACAGACAGACAATTAGTACGTTCTCTTGAGAGCTCTGGGTTAGCAGGGGCCACCCAAGTTACGGGACCACCAGTTTAAATTAAGATTTCACCTGCCTCGATTATGACTTAACCCACAGACCAACACAGAAAACAACTGATGGAATGGATGACTTGACTGACTGACTGACTGACTGATGACTGACTGATTGATTGATTGATTGATTGACTAACTTCGACAATGCATCTCTCTCAGACACCTCGATCTGGGCCACCCAAGAGTTGAACTCAGAGAAGGACTACTATTACTGTGTGGAGGAGGTGTGAGAGAGAGAGAGAGAGAGAGAGAGAGAGAGAGAGAGAGAGAGAGAGAGAGAGAGAGTATTGGCTGTTGACGTGAACTAGTGATCTATGACTGCTTGAGAGACAGACCGATAGAGACGTAGACAGACAGAATAAAAGAATCATTAACTACAAAAATGTTCAATTAAGTTTCTGATATTACCCCCCTTCCTGCTCTCCCACCACCCCCTTCTTTCCCTTAACTTTTAATAGGATAATTTGGGGTTTAAGAGCTATGTCTTCCGCCTCCCGTGCCCTTTACCAGATGGAGCGAATACGTGTAATAACGACCTTTCACAAAACGCAATAAGGGCTTAGGTCTCACGTTCATGATATGGTAATAAGTGTGTTTATGGTAGAGATGTGTGTGTGTATAATTAACGGTTTATTGAAAAAGTCGGCAGTCCGAAGGCTGAAAATATACATTGGACAAAAATTACTTATTACATACAAAGACATAGGGTGGGTGGGTCGTTTAACAAATGTTTTCATTGCTGAAAGAAGAAAGAGCATGAATTGAACATACAAATTATTATAGTTTACAGTTGGTGTGGTGTTCACGTGGTGTAATAACTCGTCCTCGGATGTTGATATGAAGGACCTCACGTGGTCATAGGGACACCGGGTGGTGTGGGGTGGTGTCATAGTACCTCGCCTTGCTGGGTAGTGTTGTGTTATCTCGCAGTCAGGTGCATAGCCGGCCGGCCCTTTGTTGTTCTGTGTGTGTGTGTGTGTGTTTTTTAATCATATAGATACAAGTTAAGTGTCATGTAAGGAGAGTGTGTTGAAGTATGTTTCAGTGAGGGAATGGTTTATAATGTGTTATAGTGAGGTTTTATGAAGGTTGGATGACGGAAGGTGGGTGAGGGGCGTGTCTGTGGGTGAGGGGCGTGTGTTGTGGGTGAGGGCGGGTTGGGGTGAGGGGCGGTGTTGGGTGAGGGGGCGTGTATAGTGAGTGAGGGGCGTGTGTGGTTGGTGAGGGGGTGTGGGGTGGATGAGGGGCGTGTGTGTTGTGGGTGAGGGGGCGTGTTGTGGGTGAGGGGCGTGGAAGAGTGAAGGCCGTGGTTGGTGAGGGGGCGTGTGGGGGAAGATGAGGCGTGTGTGGTGGGTAAGGGGGCGTGTGTGGTGGGTGAGGGGCTTTGGTGGGTGAGGGGCCGTGGTGGGGTGAGGGGGCGTGGTTGTGGGTGAGGGGCGTGTGTTGTGTGAGGGGCGTGTGGTGGGTGAGGGGCGTGGGGTGTGAGGGGCGTGTATAGTGAGGAGGGCCGGGTTGGGGTGAGGGCCGTGTGGTGGGGTGAGGGCGTGTAGGGAGTGAGGGGCCGTGTGGGGGTGAGGGGCTTTGTGGTGAGGGGTGTGTGGTGGGTGAGGGGGCGTGTGGTTGGGTGAGGGGGCGGGTTGGGGTGAGGGGCTTGTGGGTGAGGGGCTGTGTGTTGGTGAGGGGGCGTGGGGTGGATGAGGGGCGTGGTGGTGGGTAAGGGGCGGTGGTGGGGTGGAGGGGCTTTGGTGGGTGAGGGGCCGTGTGGTGGGTGAGGGGCGTGGTTGTGGGTGAGGGGGGCGGGGTTGGGGTGAGGGGCGTGTATAGTGAGTGAGGGGCCGTGTGTGGTTGGTGAGGGCATGAGGGGCAGGTGGGTGAGGGCTGTTGGGGTAGGGGCTTTGTGGGTGGGAGGGGCTGTATAGTGAGTAGGGGCCGTGTGGGTTGGTGAGGGCGTGGGGGTGATGAGGGGCGTGTGGTGGGTGGGTGAGGGGCGTGTAGTGGGAGGGTGGGGGGCGTGTGTGGTGGGGTGAGGGCCGTGGTGGGGTGAGGGGCGTGTGGTGGGTGAGGGGCTGTGTGGGGTAGAGGAGGGCGTGTGGTGGGTGAGGGGGGCTTTGGTGGGTGAGGGGCCGTGTATAGTGAGTGAGGGCCGTGTGTGGTGAGGGGCGTGTGGGGTGGATGGGGGCGTGTGTGGTGGGTGAGGGGGCGTGTGTGGTGGGTGAGGGGGCGCGTGTGGTGGGTGTGGGGGCGCGTGTGGTGGGTGAGGGGCGTGTTGTGGGTGAGGGGCGTGTATAGTGGTGAGGGCCGTGTGTGGTTGGTGAGGGCGTGTGGGGTGTATGAGGGCGTGTGTGGTGGATGAGGGCGTGTGTGGTGGGTGAGGGGCGTGTGGTGGGTGAGGGGGGTGCGTGTGGTGGGTGAGGGCCGTGTGTTGTGGGTGAGGGCGTGTGTGCGGTGGGTGAGGGCGTGTGCGGTGGGTGGTAGGGGCGTGTGGGTGTGTGAGTGGTCCTGAGTGTGGCGACAATGAAGAAACACGTGGGTGTGGTAGGAAGCGAGGAAGTGAGAGGTCGTGGGTGTATGGATGGGGACGAGGATGGATTTTCAGCGGAGTAAGTTGTGATTTTTGGTTGGAGTGGGCGTGAGGGTGGTTGAGGTTTGTGGTTGGGTTATGAAGGGTTGGTGGCCGTGATGGTGGACAGGTGGAGTGAGCAGTGATCTATGGTTGTAGTGTTTATGCTGAAGCTGCCAAGATAATCTCGGAATGCAAAAAATCAAATAATTTCCTATTTCATTATCCAACATGTGATTTACTTCAACACATTCACTCAACTACATGAAACTTGTTGTATATATATATTTTTTGTTGTTATACCGTGGAAGAGTAAAAACACTGCGGCGTAAAATAAGGTATGGATAAATTGTGATTTTACGACAGTGAAACAAAGAATAACATATTCGAACCGTTAATGGTTTAGCCTACAAAATAAACCTCGTAATGGCCACAAAATATGGCTGTAGTGACCTGCAAAACAAATGGCCAGCGAAAAGAACTTTGAGCTTATAGTAAGGAGTGACCTGCGAAAGGAGCATGTAGTGCCCTCCATAATACGCTCATGATCACTTGGAAAATGTGTTTATGAAAGCTTAATGGAAGTGTTTACTGAGATCCATAAAATGCGCCCTTGGTGGCTTATCGCCACTGTTTACCTTCGCGGCCCTAAAATAAACACTTGGTGGCCTGCAGTGTTGCCAACAGCGGAAAATCCACTAAATTTTGCGGGTTGTCCTTTCAAAACGCGGATGGCTTAGACCTTTCGCGGATAGCGGATTTTCTGGTGCGTTTCACTAGATTTTGCGGAAGTTCTAGCGGATTTCGTATACAAGATGATTATTAGTAATTAAAACCTATTCTGTCCTCCCTCTGAAATTAGAAAAAAATAAATAAATTTAAAGTAAATAGAATACAGAGTAATCAGCAACCCAATCTCGTCCCACTGCTGACCATGTCCATTACACGTTCGAACTTCGTAAAGGTACAGGACCTGTCCGCCTTGGTTCCCGCCGCCCGGCCCATGTCGTGGCCCAGCCACTGCCAGTTAGCCTCCCAGACGTCACTCTATGTGGAAGTGCTTTAATTAACCTACGTGGGGCCAACTTACGGTCAAGCATACACAAAAAGCTGGGAGGCATTTCCAGAGTTAAAGGACTAGCTTAAGCCTGTAGAAAAAGATAAAACTAAGGCATATTGCTTGTTCTGTAAATGCGAGATTAATGCAAAACTTTGTGATCTGAGAAGGCATGTAGTTTCAGTAAAACATGTCAAATCATCAGATCTATTTTCTAGTGCAAGGCAAGCAAAGCTACCTCTCTCTAAATTTAATGACACGACAACAATCCACAAGTGAGGCCGAGGGACTGCTCTCGATGTTAATTGCTGAACTTACTGCACTTTTACCTGTGGGGATCATGTGTCGGAAGCTTGCAAAAAGGAGTTCAGTGACAGTAATGCAGTGAAATTGCATAAAGCCGATTGCCAAAACATTATAGTAAATGTGTCGGCACCACACTTTACTGAGAGTCTACGAAAAGATATTGGTGATGGACAGTACAGCATTTTGATTGATGAGTCAACTGACATAGCACTCGTGAAGTTGCTTGGTGTTATTGTACGTTATTTCAGCAAGGAGTTAAAGAAAATTGTGTCAACGTATCCTGGATTTAATGAACTAGAAGATGGAACATCGTAATCTATAGTAAATGCCATCAAGAACCTTTTACAGGATGTACAGCTGGACCCACAGAAGTTACTAGGAGTTGGAGTTGATAATGCGAGTGTCAATACAAAATATTGTTAAATCAAAGCTCACAAATCGGTTGAATACAAGTTCAGTCTGTACGATTATTATTGCAGTGAAAAGTGGACTCAGAAGAGTTGGAAAATGTTGCCATTATTGAACTGCCAAAACAAGTGGTAAAGCAAATAGGTACAATGGTAGCATACAGTTCATCGACATAAAAAGCACCAGAAGATCGTCAAGCTCTTCTTCAGTACCCATGTCTATAAAGACTGAAGAGGAAGAAGAGGCCGGCATAATTTTCTCGCTGAACTAAGTGGCGAGTACTTAACATTTGTATATTTACTTAACATTTGCACATTGTTTAGGATACATGCGTAATATTGTTGTAGCGGATTTCTAGCCGGTTCTACAGGTCAATCTAGCCGATTTTCACCAACCTCATTTGGCAATGGTGGCCTGTCTTCAGTGTTTACTTTCGCGACTCACAAAACGCACCCTTGAGTGGCCTGTATCCAATGTTTACGTTCAGACCCACAGAATGCGCCCGTGGTGGCCCTTCTCTGGTGTTTACGCTATACATCGCCTTGCCTTAAGGAGCACCTAGACCAATCAGCTGAGGATATATCTCATGAGCACGAGTGTGGCAAAGCGCTACATCAACACGACCAACAGAGAGCGTCTGTCCCGGGCCCAGGGAGTTATGTAGTGAGTGACACGCTTCATCAACAGCACTACAAACAGGGGAGACTTTGAGGGATGCCTGGTGGTATTTTCATTGTTGCTGGAATAACAAATGTGATACTTGAGATAGACGAAACATCTGGGGGGAGAGCGAGATAGAGACAGACAGAGACAAATAAACAGACATACACTTTCTCAGGGAAATAAACACTGAAACAAAAGATCATTTGAATAGAGAAGCAAATTAACGAATACACACACACACACACACACACACACACACACACACACAGATTACAGATAAAAATACCATTCAATCAATACGAGAAAAAACAAGCCGAAGAAAAAAGTCCTCAAATAAAATCCTTTCTCTCACACACACACGAGAGAGAGAGAGAGAGAGAGAGAGAGAGAGAGACTCAGAAACAAAGGAGATAAAACCAAGTAAAAACAACTCCTCCTCCCCCACAGAAAGCAATAACAATCCCACATTTTTTTTATTATTGTTAACTAACCACAAAAGCCTTCCCATTTTACTCACCATTGATCAAAAAAAATTCTTTATCGGAGAAAAAAATGAGTCCAACGAACCCACTTTATTTTTTAACCATAAAAACATTTCCATTTTACTCCCCACCCACCAGCCAAACCTCAAATATTATTTTATTGTATTTTATTTTTACTTAACACAACTCATTTTAAGCAACCTAACCTAACCTAACCAATAGTTTAGCATTAAGAAATACAAGGACTCGTTGCATTTACAAACATAATATCCATCTCATCCTACAACAAACACAATATCCGTCTCTCACCCTTCAACAAACACAATATCCATCTCTCACCTTTCAACAAACACAATATCCATCTCTCACCTTTCAACAAACACAATATCCATCTCTCACCCTTCAACAAACACAATATCCATCTCTCATCCTTCAACAAACACTATAACTCAGCAGGATGTCGTCGCTCCAGAGACAACGAGCCCAAACAAACAAGACTTAACGTGACAAATTTGGGTCAGACGAGACTCGGCAAGTTGACATTTTCCGCCTGGTCTGAGCTCCAGCCACCACCAGCCACCCGTCCACGGAGCTGATTAACATTTCAGCGTGGTGGCCGCCAGCCTCCGCCTCTCTCCTGCTGCTGCTGTTGTGGGGGGAGAGTCTAAGGGGCTCTTACTTCCTCCTGCTGCTGCTGTTGTTGTGAGGGAGAGTCTGAGGGGCTCTTACTCCCACCTGCTGCTGCTACTGTTGTGAGGAGAGTCTGAGGGGCTCTTACTCCCACCTGCTGCTGCTACTGTTGTGAGGAGAGTCTGAGGGACTCTTACTCCTGCTGCTGCTACTGTGTGAGAGAGTCTGAGGGCTCTCTCCCACCTGCTGCTGCTACTGTTGTGAGGGAGAGTCTGAGGGGCTCTCACTCCCACCTGCTGCTGCTACTGTTGTGAGGGAGAGTCTGAGGGCTCTTACTCACCTGCTGCTGCTACTGTTGTGAGGGAGGTCTGAGGCTCCTCCTCTACCTGCTGCTGCTACTGTTGTGAGGTCTGAGGGGCTCTTACTCCCACCTGCTGCTGCTACTGTTGTGAGGGAGAGTCTGAGGGCTCTTCTCCCACCTGCTGCTGTTGTTGGGGGAGAGAGTCTGAGGGCTCTTACTCCCACCTGCTGCTGTTGAGGGGAGAGTCTGAGGGCTCTCACTCCTACCTGCTGCTGCTACTGTTGTGAGGAGAGTCTGAGGGCTCTTACTCCCACCTGCTGCTGCTACTGTTGTGAGGGGAGAGTCTGAGGGGCCTCTCACTCCTACCTCTGCTGCTGTGAGGGGGGATCTGAGGGCTCTCCTCCCTGCTGCTGCTACTGTTGTGAGGAGAGTCTGAGGGCTCTTACTCCACCTGCTGCTGCTACTGTTGTGAGAGTCTGAGGGGCTCTTACTCCCACCTGCTGCTGTTGGGGAGAGTCTGAGGGCTCTCACTCCACCTGCTGCTGCTACTGTTGTTGTGAGGGAGAGTCTGAGGGGCTCTTGCTCCCACCTGCTGCTGCTACTGTTGTGAGGAGAGTCTGAGGGGCTCTTACTCCCACCTGCTGCTGCTGCTGTTGAGGAAGTCTGAGGCTCTCACTCCCACCTGCTGCTGCTCTGTTGTTGTGAGGGAGTCTGAGGGTCTCACCTGCTGCTGCTATTGTTGTGAGGAGAGTCTGAGGGCTCTCACTCCTACCTGCTGCTGTTGTTGTGAGGGAGGTGAGGGCTCTTACTCCCACCTGCTGCTGTTGTGAGGGAGAGCAGGGGATCTCACTCCCACCTGCCTGCTGTTGTTGTGAGGGAGAGTCTGAGGGCTCTCCCACCTGCTGCTGTTGTGAGGGAGAGTCTGAGGGTCTCACTCCCACCTGCTGTTGTTGTGATTGAAGTCTGAGGCTCTCCTCCCACCTGCTGCTGTTGTGAGGGAGAGTCTGAGGGCTCTACTCCCACCTGCTGCTGTTGAGGGGAGAGTCTGAGAGGCTCTTATTCCACCTGCTGCTGTTGTTGGGGGGAGAGTCTGAGGGGCTCTCAATCCCCTGCTGTTGTTGTGAGGAAGAGTCTGAGGGCTCTTACTCCCCACTTGCTGCTGTTGTGAGGGAGAGTCTGAGGGGCTCTTACTCCCACCTGCTGCTGTTGAGGAGAGTCTGAGGAGGCTCTTACTCCCACCTGCTGCTGTTTGTGAGGGAGACTGAGGGGCTCTCCTCCCCCCTGCTGTTGTTGTGTGAGAGGGAGTCTGAGGGGCTCTACTCCACCTGCTGCTGTTGAGGGAGGAGTCTGAGGGCTCTTACTCCACCTGCTGCTGCTATTGTTGTGAGGGAGAGTCTGAGGGCTCTCACTCCTACCTGCTGCTGTTGTTGTGGGGGAGAGTCTGAGGGGCTCTTACTCCCACCTGCTGCTGTTGTGAGGAGAGACTGAGGCTCTCACTCCCACCTGCCTGTTGTGAGGGAGAGTCTGAGGGGCTTTCACCCCACCTGCTGCTGTTGTGAGAGAGTCTGAGGGGCTCTCACTCCCACCTGCTGTTGTTGTGAGGGAGAGTCTGAGGGGCTCTTACTCCCACCTGCTGCTGTTGAGGGAGAG
Source organism: Homarus americanus (assembly GCF_018991925.1). Classification (NCBI taxonomy): domain Eukaryota; kingdom Metazoa; phylum Arthropoda; class Malacostraca; order Decapoda; family Nephropidae; genus Homarus; species Homarus americanus. Next base: position 9,223,174 of record NW_024741189.1, read on the forward strand.
TCTGAGAGGCTCTCACTCCCACCAGCTGCTGCTGTGAGCGAGAGTCTGAGGGGCTCTTACTCCCACTTGCTGCTGGTACTGTTGTTAGGGAGAGTCTGAAAGGCTCTCACTCCTACTTGCTGCTGCTACTGTTGTGAGAGGGAGTCTGAGAGGCTCTTGCTCCCACCTGCTGATGGTTCCTGCTACTGTTGTGAGGGAAAGTCTGAGTGGCTCTTACTCCCACCTGCTGTTGCTGTTGTTAGGGAGAGTCTGAGAGGCTCTCACTTCCTCCTGCTTCTGCCACGTCTTTCAGGGATGGAGAATCTCGGAGGAATTGACTTGCTGCTGTTGTTTGAACAGACAATAAATCATAGTTCATATATAAGGTAAAGGTAGAGTCAAAAATGTTATAGTTACCAGTTTAAGAGAAAATGAAAATGTAGAGTTGTTGAAATAGTAGTACAAATGGTCTTGTTTGCAGATATTTCTTTTTAAAGTTAAATAACCTATCACCTGAGCTCTTGTCCAGTTTTGGCGCTCTTGGCAACAGTCACAATTCGATCTAGTTAATTGGTTGCAAAGTGAATCCTGTCATGTTTAGCAATCAGCAACCAATCAACTCCCATGACTTTTGACGGTTGCTCAAGACGCCACAACCAGCAACCAATCAACTCCCATGACTTTTGACGGTTGCTCAGAACGCCACAACCAGCACCCAATCAACTCCCATGACTTTTGACGGTTGCTCAGGACACCACAGTCGGCAACCAATCAACTCCCATGACTTTTGACGGTTGCTCAGGACGCCACAACCAGCAACCAATCAACTCCCATGACTATTGACGGTTGCTCAGAACGCCACAGTCAGCAACCAATCAACTCTCATGACTTTTGACGGTTGCTCAGGACGCCACAACCAGCAACCAATCAACTCCCATGACTTCGCAGTTGCAAAGGACATCAGTCAGCAACCAATCAACTCCCATGACTTTTGACGGTTGCTCAGGACGCCACAACCAGCAACCAATCAACTCCCATGACGGTTGCACACACAGTCAGCAACCAATCAACTCCCATGACTTTTGACGGTTGCTCAGGACGCCACAACCAGCAACCAATCAACTCCCATGACTTTTGACGGTTGCTCAGACGCCACAACCAGCAACCAATCAACTCCCATGACTTTTGACGGTTGCTCAGGACGCCACAACCAGCAACCAATCAACTCCCATGACTTCTCGCGGTTGCAAAGGACACATCAGTCAGCAACCAATCAACTCCCATGACTTTTGACGGTTGCTCAGGACGCCACAACCAGCAACCAATCAACTCCCATGACTTTTGACGGTTGCTCAGGACGCCACAACCAGCAACCAATCAACTCCCATGACTTCTCGCGGTTGCAAAGGACACATCAGTCAGCAACCAATCAACTCCCATGACTTTTCGCTGTTGCTAAGGACGCCACAAAATGACAGAGCAAAGTCGATATAATCAACTGGGATATAAAATTAACACTTATTCAGGAGCGACAGGCAAGAAAGTTGTAAGAAGTGGGGATTTTTATCAGCTAAAGAATAAGGAAGATAAGACCGAGGTGGATAGTTTAATTGAGTTGGTTAGTTAAGATGTGCACTTGGTTGACAGTGAACCAAAGGATTATATAAAGCATAGTTGGTGTGTGTGTGTGTCTGTAATAATAATAATAATAATAATAATAATAATAATAATAATAATAATAATAATAATAATAATAATAATAATAATAATAATAATTAACGGTTTATTGAAAGAGTATGGCAGCCGGAAGGCTGAAAATATACAGGTGCACAATTGGGGAATGAGTCTCTTGATTTGCAAATAATATACAAGTAACATAAGTGATACAAATATTATATATAATAACTACTGTAGGTGGGGAGGTCATACTACAGGGCATTTCAACATAGTGATAGTGCAAAAAGGTAAGATTGACTGGGAGTGAATACACTGGGTGATTACAAGTTATGATTTTTACAATGGATGGGACTGGGCTGTTCTTATAGCGATCAGTACGATCAGTACGATCAGTACGTGCTCATATGGGCTGGATGCGGTTGTGGTGTCGAACAACAATTCTCGGCCGAGGGATCTCGGGTGGTAATAGGAGCCGGCATTGAGGATGGTGCAGAAGCTTCCCACCAGATTTGCAGATGAGGTCGTGGTGATGGTCAGAGAGAGCCGAAGAGGGTCAGTGTGTTGAGCCCTTCTTGATGTGGGGTAGGAGGGGGAAAAAATAATCTTGCACGCCCTCTATTGCACTTTTTCCAGGTGCTTACGTTGTGTGGCATTTTGGGAGAAAGACCAGGTAGGGGAGGCATAGGTGAGCTTGGGAAGTATGAATGTTGAGTAAACACTGAGGAGCTCGGGGGCAGGAACTCCGAGGGACTTGAGTTGGCAGAGGAGGTAGAGACGGGAACTGGAGGATTTGACAATTGTATTGATGTGTGTTTTCCATTTTAGTTTGTTGTTTGTGGTGACGCCGATGAGCTTAGTGGAGTCTACAACCTGGAGTGTGTTGGGGCCTAAAGTAATGGAAGGGGGTGGGACAACGTCGGAGAGGTTGATGTTCATAACCATGGTCGTGGTAAGGTTGATGGTGACGTGGTTGTTGGTGGCCCAATTTTGGAGACTGTTCAATAAATCTGAAGGGCGGTGTAGTCGGGAGCCGAGTTGTTGACACTGATCCCAATGGTGGAGTCGTCGACATAATTCCAGCGAGCAGAGGTTTCTCTTTGGGCATCATTGATAAGCATAAGGAAGCAGAGTGGTCCCATCTTGGTGCCTTGGGGGACGCCACAGGTGAGTGACTGAAAACTGGAGACAACCCCTCGGAATTGTTCGGCTTATCGTCGGTCACTAAGGAAGTCTGTAAGCCATGATATAAGACTTCTTCGAAACCCGAGGTCGATAGCTTTGTTGATGATTAAATTGTGGTCGACAAGGTCAAATGCTTTGGTGAAGTCAATGAAGGCGACAGCCACAGACGTTTTTCGTTTTTCCAGATGGCTGTATATGTTGTCGAGAAAGCTGACAAGACAGTGAGTGGTGGAGGAAGTTTTCATATTACCAAATTGTTGAGGATCTATGGCGCCTGCAGTATCAGCATAAGCCCAGTCAAACACGAAACTTTCACGGATTAAGCTGGGTATTGGGGTGATTGCAATGGGTCGTAACTCATTTAAGGATTGTGGACTAGTTGACTTGGGCACTGGTGACATATAATAAATCTTCCAGTCAGCTGGGCATCTTGCTTGACTGAGAGAAGCATTGATGTTGGAGCAGAGGGGTTTAGCTAGTTCCGAGGAGGAGAACTTGGAGAGTTTCATTGGTAAGTCAATGGGGATGGTGGAGCGCTTTAACTTCAGTTTGTCCAGACGTTTTGCTACTTCAGATTCTTCTACTAAGTGAGTGGGAAAGGGGGCTGGTAGGTAAGCAGGGAGACTGGTTGTGTCAAGCCGGGGGAGCGTCTGGCATATAGTTGCGAAATGGTTATTTGATTGCTCAGCTGCGTCAACATTAGTGAGATGCTAAGGAAGGGGAGGAGGTGTGTCTTATTGTTTAGTCCACAGAGTTCTTTAAGCTTACCATACCACTGACTGTTATTGGTCTGCTTCAGGTGTTGCAACTTGGTTGGGTAGTGAGACTTCTTTGCAGTGTGTATTTCGTGGATGACTTGGTTGCGAAGGGACCTGTAGCGGATGACTTGGTTGCAAAGGGACCTGTAGCGGATGTGGTCATTGAGATAAAAGGCGCTCTCTCTGCTGCATATGAGGTGATTGATAAGTGTCTCTGGTGGGTGAGCGAGGCGGATGGTATGCCGCACAGATTATGTTAGAAGCAGTGTGGCGTGGGTGGGCCCGTGGCACAACACATACCCATAATGCCTCCACATCTGCTGGGACTTCAGGCGTGATGGGAGTAGTATATCTTGACAGGAGAGGGCAACGCCCCCTTCGCGTCCATGTGAACGAAGGTGATGAAAGAATTGATATCCCTCAATATGGCACGTTTCAGGAACAATTTGACAAGCTTCTCATATGGCAACGACGTTGGCAGCGACTGATTGGACTGAAAATCCTGTTTTAATTACACTTCAAGGGATCACGTGAAGATTAGGCACTCCAGCTCATTTCACTTGATGATTAAAGATACGAACAATAACCTATCCTATCCTGACCAAGTTAATAAAGTAAATTTTTAGCAAGAAATTATTCAACTGGACCGATAACTATATTTTATTGGAGAAGGGGGTGAAAATGACGTAATTTGTGTATGACCTGTTAAGTGAAGTGACGCTGCCTTTCATGGATAATTATACGTCCAACACAGGTCGTCAGAAGGCTTACCAGTCCGTTAAATTAGACTCGGCATGATAAATACTTGAGTACGAGGACTTTATCCCCTGAATACGGTGTTATCATAATCAAAAGGTAAAGTCATCGTACTAAAGGGGTTAATATGAGAATAGGTTTAGCGAGGACAGGTTTAGCGAGGACTGGTTTAGCGAGGACAGGTTTAGCGTGGACAGGTTTAGCGAGGACTGGTTTAGGGAGGACTGGTTTGGTTACATCTCCACATTGTTGTTTTTTTCATCTAGGGAGTTACACCTTCACCTCCCCCCACAATCCCTACCCTTCCCCTCCTCCCAAGAACTCACCTATCCGCTCCCCATCCCCTAACATAGACCCCCTCCACCACTACCATCTCTACCTTCCTCCGACCTACACCTCTACCCCCACCTACACCCACCTACTCCCCACAACCAACTTTAGCCACCTCCTCTCCTCCCCTTCAACCCTACCTTCCCACCTACCCCTCTCCTCCACGCCTTCATCTCATACCCCCTTTCCCTCTCCCAACCTTCACAACTACCCCCTTCCCCCCTCCCCAGTAGCCCCCCACCCCGACCACTCTTCTCTGTCACCACAACAACACTTCGTATAAAAATTTTCACAGAACATGAGAAATTTCAACAGATGCCACAGAGAACACGGCATACCTGAGTAACTCGTTCACAAGCTGGTGTATCATGCAGGTGTGGGGCCTCGTCAATTGATTACATCAACTAAACTACATTTAAGATTCATAGAAATTGACTGATTGGCGGTTGCTATAGGTGAACCGTGACGTTACATCGATAAATTCATTGATTTTTTTTTTCAAAATTTTATGCAATGGATTTTTTTCAATATTAAAATTTCTGGCCTCTGTTTTCATAGTACGGCAAAATAATCTGTTTTAAGGGTCGTAAACAGAAAGTATGTAAGTAATCATCTACAAGTCTATGGTAATTGATGATATACGAGCAATATGTCTGTAGGTTTCCAAACACATTTTCAACAAGTGTAAGAAAGTGCTCTAAATGTTGTGAGTTCTGGGAAGCAGTTCTGTGGTGGAGGGTCTATCTTGTTCTATAGTGTTAAGTGACTTGTAGCATCCACCGCCGAAAAACAGACAGACAGACAAGAGAGACCCACCTTCAATTTCACGTCAGCAGAACTTGTCTCTTTTTTATGTATTTGACCCAAATCCGCTGAGACCAAAAACCCTGGCGACAGAGCTAATGACCCGAGGCTGACTTAGGACCCACCATCAACCACACGGTGGACCTATATACGGTCCTCCAGGTCCTGCCTAGAATAAAAAAACACCCGCTGAGTCCTGTCTGGAATAAAGGGGTTCCCCTAGATCCTGTGTGTGATAAATAAAGCATAGTTGTAGTATGAGCAGTGGTAATAATAATAATAGCCTGGGACCGTCACAGCAGCTATCATACATACAGGAAGTTTGATGGACAACACCCATCTCCCACCCACCCATCCACCCTTCTCCTCTCCTCCTCCTCCTCACAGTGGTCAAAACTCGAGACAAACAACAACTATGAAAAACACAGAAGATAACAAACAATAAACAATACAAACAATTCAGATAAACAATGTCTCCAACCATTCCCTGTCTGTTCATATTTTACAATAGTCATCAGTTTTGTTGACATGGCATTAATTTTAGGTTCACTTTGTTTTTGTTTTGTTTTATCTCAGAGTTATGACTTATTACAGTAGTTTGGTGGATGGCTTATAGATCAGAACGCTCACATGACCTCAAGGCTTAGTACTCAGGCTCGTCCGACATAAAACACACACACACACACGTCTGGATAAAGTAGACTAGAATTCTTTATTAAAATATCCCTGACTATTTATTTTGGGGGCGGCCTCCTGATAGTTAAGTGAACGTTTGTCGTAAGGGTGAAACTGTTTTGTAATTCTGTTGATGTCTTTAAACGATTTTTGATTCATTAGTTGCAATAAGCAAGTTTTTTGGTCAGGTGAGGTGAGGTGAGGTGAGGTTAGGTTAGGTTAGGTTAGGTTAGGTTAGGTTAGGTTAGGATGGGCTGGGCTGGGCTGGGCTGGGCTGGGCTGAGCTGGGATAGATTAGGTTAGGTTAGGTTCTGATGTGTGGTTGTGTTATTTTCTCGTCACAGTCAACCCTTCACCTTCGGCTGTTATAACTGTGTGTCAAGTATAGTCTCCGCCCACCGCTTATCTAAGGTCTTATCTGTGGCTTTGTGTGTATTATCTTTACCACAGTGTCTTGGGTAATAGATTAGGACAGTGTATAATCTGCTGGCGGCGGCGGCGTACATACAGTATATATATATATAACAATGGTCGTTTAATTTAGCAGCTTTGTTGACTAGGTTGAAATACAATTCTGCCTAAATTGAATAGTTCGATCAAGTCCTGACACGAAACTACAGTGACAGTAGAAGTAGCAAAAGTAGTAGTAGTAATAGTAATAATCGTAGTATTAGTAGGGGGGACGTAGGAGGAGGCCACAATAAACTCAGTAGTAGTAGTTGTGGTGATGGGAAAGAGAGGAAGTGGTGAATAGGGGTTGGTGGGGGGGGGAGGAGGAAGAGGAGGGGGGGGTTCAGGTAAGGATTTAGGAGAGAGGGGGAGGGAATAAAAAGGAAGATATATGGTAGGAGGGGGAAATGATAGGCTGTGCTGAGGGAGGCACACTGGTGTTAAGAGAGGGAGATAAAATTGGAAGGATGGGAGAGGCTTGATGATATGCCCTTACGAATAACGCCATAACATAGACGAAATACACACGTTTCGTCTCTCGAGGACGTTTATTAGGGCGGAAAACACACGTCGTGCCCCTTAAAACCATATAATAGGGAGAGATGGAGACCTCCTCCATCCTAATCAGTGTCCATTTGTTTCTAAATTACATTTCTCTTGTATCTTAGCAGAAAATCTTAAGAGAGTAATTTAACTGACTGTATTGGACACAGATGGCAGTTTTCTCTCAGAGTTGGTAACAGTTTTAGCCCCCTAGAGGTTATGGGTCTCTCTCCAGGGTATTATATCGTAAGAGAGCTGTTAAGACTGAGATATTGTCAGTCTGCCTATCGACGAAACTTCGCCCAGCTTTTAGTTTCCCTAGCAACCATAACACTTAAATGATGATTGGTGGTTGGTTACTAAGGGTGTCGTGACGTCACATTGATAAAGTTACTCCTCAACATGTTTACTTGCCTCCGATGTAAGTTATTTAAGATCAGCATTGGTTCAGGCACTTGGAGTTGTTAGAATAAGTTTCAGTTGATTAAATTTATAAGGGAAAAGTCTCGACTCTGAAATTTTAGATCAAGTTAGACTTTTTTCATATTACATTATTGCCCGGAGCCTTCTCATGAGGTGTATTTATTTTTGTATATTTACGTTCTTACACCAGTCTTACTCTACTCCATAAAGGGTGCCGACAAGGGATTACATAAAAAAAAACTAGTTCTTGATGTTGCCATTTTGGGGAACTATCTTGTCGTAGCTCAAGTGAGTGTGAGTCAGTCAGACGTGTTCCCGCATCACCAGGTGGGGGAAACTCGTAGGTTGAGATTGTTTGAGAATACGACCCGAGCTTAGAGGTGGTGGTTGCGGGTGGAAGGTGGTGGTGGAGGCTGGTGGAGGAGTATACAGCGGCAACAGTATGGAAGTGGAGCAGGGAGTAGAGGAGGAGGGCGAGGTGGTGGTGAGAGGTACTACTGAGAGTGTGAGGTGGCTGGATGATATCATTAATTAACGGGACACACAATCAGATCCTCTGCCCCCCGCCACGCCACATACATACCACTATTACCCTGGGCAACGTAAGTAAATGAAATTACCTCACCGCCCGCCCCCCAAACACGCACACGTATGCTGTTTATAAACGCGGGAACATTCAAGGGCTTTAATATGCTCTTCCCAGTAGTCCAGGGAGAAGGTTGTGTATTGAGGACACGCAATGTTCCGGCAAGGAGAATCATAATACGTAATTGGTGGTGTGGACCTTTGTATTGTGGGGTCTCTCTCCTCCTCCCTCCCTCCCTCCCTCCCTCCCTCCCTCCTTCCCCCCCTCAGCTGTGTATGAAGACTGATATCACAAGACCCGCTTTTATCAACACGTAAGGCCAAATTTTCTTGTCACAAAGGTTGCGCCATCAACATCAGCTATTGACAGGTAATGGAAGCCCTGTGGGAGCGTGAGGCCGAGGGTGTAGGGGGAGTGGGAGGAGAAAAAATATGAAGGTGAGCTCAGAGGTTATGGGAAGTGTTGACAAGCCGGGGAAAAAAATTGGGGATAGTTTTATATTCATGGATCAGCTGAAGATTAGTCACCCCAATGTTTTACCTGATGGTTAAGTAAACATCCTAATGTTTCTTGAGGAGTAAGTTAAGTTCAGTTAAGTTCGGTTGGGTTTCGTTTGGTTTGGTTGAGTTGGGTTGGTGTTGGGTTCGTTTAAGTTATGTTTGATTAGATTAGGTAAGAATAGTTTAGGCATTAGGTTAGAGCTTGTTAGATTAGCTTAAGTTAATCTAACCTAAATTTGGTTGAGAGATCATATCTGACTCACTCACTCACGCAACAACACAAAGATCATAGTCAAAATGGCGTCGAAATTGCACTATGACTACTTTCAAAATATATTTATCTTCAATTAAGTCGAAAAATATAATAAGGTAACAAATACAGAAAAAAAAGATTCACTGGTCCAATTCCTCCCCCAAAAAATCCTGAGAAGATTTTTTCTCCTAGTTGGTAATGTGTAATTGAATTTAAGTGTGGTAGAGTCTCAGTGCAGTTTAGGCGCTATTGTTGGTGTTGTATTAATTAGCTTCATATCAATGCGGCATCTCACTATGAATCACGGGGTTAAGTTAAAGGAAGAGGTGTTCAAGAGGATCTATCTTTGTGACGTAGCTTCAAGGGGGCCAGTTTGATGTTGTCTCGCCTTACCATTTGTGGAGATAATCTTACTGTGTGTGTGTGTGTGTGTGTGACTTGGTTCTGGTGGACGAGAAGAGCTGAGGTCATCACTGTGTTGGCTGGTAACGGTACACCCCCTCTGACGACCACATCAAACTGGCTACGAAATCGCAATGAGAGACTATCTTAGTTAAATACTTTCATTTGACGACTATCATTCCTAGGTTAGGTTAGATGTGTTGTTTCATACTAATTTACGAATGAAATGTTCATCCAATGAACCTTAGTGAACCAGAACCCCTCGACTCCTTTTATCTGGTCAAAATGGACACGAAACTGCACCGAGACTCCTGTAATCAAGGTGAGTTCTCTTAATCCCTAATTAGCGAGTAAAAATATGAAACGTGTTGGTGTTTTGGGACTCTGGACCACCAGCCGGGAGGGAGGGTCACCCGGGCCCCTGAACGACTCTCGTATCTAGACATCTTGTGGTCGTTTTCCGGGTTGTGTATGGGAGAGGGAGGAGAAAGGAGGGGCGATGGTCAGATGGAGGCGAAGGGATGATGGGAGAGGGAGAGTGAAGGGAGGATAGGAGATAGGCTGGAGGAAGGATAGGCTGGGGAGATATGTTCGGATGGGAAATAAGGATAAGGGAGACTAGTCCTCCTCTTATCCTCCCCCTCCCCCTCTCCACTCCTTCCTTCCCTCTACCCCTCTCACCAATCTTTATCAAATATCCCTCCCACTTGTTAAAAGACAATCGACCCTTTCCATTCTCTGCCTATTCAAATAGTCCCTCTTCTCGCTGCTGCCCTCTCAACCACTTTTACCCCCCTTTTTATTTCTATTTTTCTTCGTATTTCTTTTTCGTTTTCTGTTCATATTTTTTCCCTTTCTCTTTTTTTTTCGTTTTGTTCTCTCGTGTTCGAACTGTCTGTGTTATATTTACATTCGTGTTCCTGCGTTTTCCACTACCTACATCTTCTCTTCTCTTCGGCTCAGTTGGTCCGCCAACCGAGTGTTCTAGTGTTTTCAAACAAAGCTGTAATTTGCATAATGCATAATGATAATCGCATTAATTACTCGTAAGCAACCTTATTTTTCATGCCACGATCTCTGTTCCTCCTCCACCTCTTCCCCTCCTCCACCTCTTGCCCTCCTTCACCTCTTCCCCTCCTTCACCTCTTCCCCTCCCACACTCCTCTCCCACTCTCTCCTGTCATGCTCCTCTCCCACGCCCCTCCCCCACGCCCCTCCTGCCCCCTTCCGCCCCCCTTCCACATTCCCCTCCCACACTCCATTCCCACTTTGATCTTCCCCATTATTATTACACATTCTCCTTTTATTATTATTATTATTATTATTATTATTATTATTATTATTATTATTATTATTATTATTATTAACATGACTAAGGTCGTCAGATAAGATAAAAGTATTACCTCAACACATTAATTTAATCTCCAATAAACACTGTCTTATACTACCTCCCAACAGGTCTTTAACTCTCATAAATTCACTCAATGTATTTATTTATTTTCATATGTTTTTTCTTATAATTTAATCGACATTAATTTACTGAGTTTATAGAGTTCACGTTTCATTATAAGTTTAACTCGGATAAAATTTACTGTTTATTTATTTTTCATATTTGGTTTTAATTCTTTAACTCGGATTAATTCACTCAGATTAATTATCTTTTCACATTTGTATTAGTTTAGTCCAGATGAATTCGCTTAATTTATGTACTGTACTTTTATTTTTGCTCTATAATAATAAGTCCAGATCCAGTATAGGGAATTGTGTTGTTAGCAGACGAACTTTGCAGACTTAGCTGTGAAACTTTTCCTATGTGAAGCTATAGTGAGCGAGGCAAGAGCTAAGAATTGACTTCCTTGTTTGGGAATATTTTGAACGACGAGTTGGGGCAGGTGTAGATAGATAGATAGATAGACAGTGCAGGCATACAGTGTACATAGACAGTGCAGGCATACAGTGTACATAGACAGTGCAGGCATACAGTGTACATAGACAGTGCAGGTATAGAAACAGTGTGCATATACAGTGCAGGTATACAAACAAGCATAGGCCAACAAAGTCACCACAGCTTATTTCCATTAGGGTTCGTTGATGCCCACTGCAGGCGTTTAGGAAGTAAGCGAACGTTCGTCTGGCGTTGTTAACGTAAGCGTGTAATTGTCGAGTGGAGAAGAACGCCAGGCGCTGTTGATTTGCTCGTGCTGGCGTTAGTTTTATAGCCAGGGCCTAAGTGCTCCAGATTTCTCTGGGCGGAAGCTGTAAAGTTGGATGAGGGAGGGAGGGAGGGAGGCTATGACAACACTGCGGTAAGAGGAGGAGGGAGAGGAAGATGGGGAGGAAGGGGACGAAAAGGAGGAGGGGGATGAGGAAGTTGAGGATAAGGAAGGAACGAAGATAGGGAGGGGGAGGGGAAGGAAATTAAGGAGGAGGAAGAGGAAGATGAAAAGGAGGAGGAAGAAAAAATTAGAAGGGAAAGAATAGCAGGAGGAGGCAGGAGAGAAAATGAAGAGTAAGAAGAGGGAGAAGAGGAGTGAGGGGGCCTGGTGGCAGGTGTGGTGGCAGGGCGTAGTGGCGGGTTGTGGCGGTATGGCGTGGTGGTAGGCGTGGTGGTTGGTATTGGTGGCAGGGCGTGGTGGCAGGGCGTGGTGGAAGGCATGACGAAGAACAGCTTCATCAGGTGGCAATGACAAGGCGTGGAGAGACAAGGGCGAGGCGTGACTGGAGGCCATGAGACGGAAGAACAAACCCTAGGATGATGATGGGTTATGGGTGGCAGGATGACGGGTGTCAGGATGGCGGGTGTCAGGATGGCGGGTGTCAGGATGGCGGGTGTCAGGATGGCGGGTGGCAGGATGGCGGGTGGCAGGATGGTGGGTTGCAGGATGGTGGGTTGCAGGATGGTGGGTTGCAGGACGGCTGGTTGCAGGACGGCTGGTGGCAGGACGGCTGGTGGCAGGATGACGGGTGGCAGGATGGTGGGTGGCAGGGACGGCTGGTGGCAGGATGACGGGTGGCAGGATGGCGGGTGGCAGGATGGTGGGTTGCAGGACGGCTGGTGGCAGGATGGCAGGTGGCAGGATGGCTGGTGGCAGGATGACGGGTGGCAGGATGGTGGGTTGATAGGTTGATGGGTGGCGGGTGGCAGGATGGTGGGTGGCAGGATAGTGGGTGTAAATATTAAGATTTTTGTAACACATTTTTCTTTTATTGTACCATTGGAAATCATTATAACATATGTTGTCACTTTGATAGAAATTACCATTACAATAATTATATATTTTGCCGTCACGACATGATTCTGACTGCGTTTGTCTTTTGTTTCACCTTAACACAGCCCGTCTTATATCGCCTCCACCCACTTATCATAATACTGTATATGAGCTGCACTATGTTGTAAGTAAGTGTATATATATATATATATATATATATATATATATATATATATATATATATATATATATATATATATATATATATATATATATATATATATATATATATATTCATTATTTAAATGTAAAAAAAAAATTGTGATAAACGTGATAATACGTATCCTGGTATTTACCAACACCCTGTAACATGTAGTGATCCAGATGATACTAAATGTTATATAATAATTCCTTGAGATAAATGTACAGTATATAACAGGAGCCACTGAGAGGGTTCAGGCTCACCCATGTCAGTGTTGTTGTTATTGTTCACTTTGTGTCTGTATTTTTCTGGATACATAAACTGTTTCAATATCAATAGGAGAGTGGTTGGTTGGAAGGAGGGAGGCAGGATGGTGGGTGGTAGGAGGGTGGGTGGCAGGATGGTGGGTGGCAGGATGGTGGTTGGTAGGAGGGTGGGTGGCAGGATGGTGGTTGGTAGGATGGTGGGTGGCCAGTGGGACTCCAGTTGAAATTGAAATATTTGATTTTGCCAGAAAAACACAGATACAGAGTGGATAATAATAACAATATTAACATGGCTGAGCCAGTTGAGAACCTGAGCTCTCTTTGAGGCACCTGATATATACTATACATATATCTCAAGGACGTATTATGTAACATTTAATATCATCTGGAATAGTACAATAGCATGGTGGTAATAAGTACATCTCATAGTGTTACCACGGTTATCACTTCAATATTTATTTATTTTTTATTTATTTATTTATGTATTTTTATTTATACATACATATACACATGCACATATATATATATATATATATATATATATATATATATATATATATATATATATATATATATATATATATATATATATATATATATATATATATATATATATATATATAATATATATACATATATACATACATACACATACACATATACATATAAATTAGAGTGGAATTTAAAAACATAAGTATAATGGGGGAGCAGTACAACCTGGGTTGTGCAGTAATAAGGTTGAACAAGAGGACAGAGCTTTCAGGATTATGTCTAGTTGGCAATTATGTGTATTGCAATGGTAATTACTTATTTATTTACATGATAATTTCCGATAAAACGGATTTGGTGGTACAATAAAAGCAGGTACTGTAAATATAGTAAGTGTTACAAGAAATATTAATACTTCGACAATAGATATTTTTTAGAGATGATTTAAAGGAAGGGAGCGTAGTCTTTGCTCGGATGGGTGGGGGTAAGTTGTTCCATACCTTCACACCATGATATTTTATGGAGGTCTGGGACTGAGAGGAGCGCATGGGGGGTGGTCTTAGTAGCTCTGGGTGCCTTAAGTTGTATCTCTGATTATTCCGGAACTGGAAGTAATTATTGTCAAGCAAGTGATTGATAGATTTGTAAACAAAGAGGGCACAGCAGTAAGTGTTAATATCCTCGAATTTTAAAAATTTCAATATAGCAAATTTTTCGTTTGTGTGATCTGTTTTTTTCAAGTAGGTCATTGTCCGTACAACTCTCTTTTGTGCAGTAACCAGAGATTGTGTTTTTGAAGAGCCAGAGGCCCCCCATAGTGTGTGACAGTGTATCAGGTGTTGGTAAACAAGATCATGATAGATTTCTTTTATTGCTGTGAGAGTGAGTGACTGTCGAGTGTGATACATGATACCGCACTGTTTATTGATTTTACTGTGAATGGCTTGTATGTGGTTTCTCCAGTTAAGTTAGGGTAATTCTGTGGCGGTATGGAATGCCTTTAGCTTTTAAGGTGGTAGAAGTTGGTCTCTGGGCGGCAGGGAAGGAAAGAAAATGGTCTTTGGGTGGTCAGGTGGTCTTCAGGCGTCAAAGTGGTCTATGTTTGGCAGTGGGGCAGCAAAATGGGGTTATGGGTGGGCTGCAAGGAGGTCTCTGGGGGGCAGGAGGTCGGCAGGTTGGGGTTATGGACGGGGTGGTGGCAGCCGCCTAGGGAAAAAGAACATGTGACCAGAACGACTGTTGTGTAATGATGGCGTGGGTGTCCTCCACCTCCACCACCGTTATGGCGAAGGGGGGGGTGGGAGGGAAATGGAAGGGGAATATAGAATGATGGGGGCTGAAAATAAGGATAAAGGAGGGTAGGGTGGAAGGAAGGAGAGTGGAGAATGGGAAGGTTAAAGGAATGTAGGAAGGAAGAGAGTGAAAGACTGATCAATATATAATTATTGATAAATGATATTGATATTGAAAACAGTTTATTTAGCCAGAAAAACACAGATACAGAGTGGATAATAAAAACAATATTAAGATGACTGAGCCAGTTGAGAGCCTGAACTCTCTTGAAGGCACTTGATATTTACTGTACATTTATCTCATGGAAGTATTATGTAAGATTTAGTATCATCTGGAATAGTACACATAACATGGTGGTAATAAGAACATATCAGAATTTTACCACAGTCATCACTTCGTTGTTTATTTTATTTTATTTTTTTTTTACATTTATATTGTAAATATATAAAAAAAAATTTAGTCTTTGCTGGGATGGGTAGAGAGGTGGGGATAAGTTGTTCCACACCTTCACACCGTGATATTTTATAGAGGTCTGGGACTAAGAGGAGTGCATGAGGGGTAGTCTTAGTAGCTCTGGGTGTCGTGTTCTTTTTTAAGTTTAACAAATTTATTGGCAGAGCTTGTAGTACAGTTTGCCTATTCTGAGTAATTCAGTTTGTTGTGCCTCTGGTTTGTCAGGAACATGCAAACACAACAAAAAATAAACCGGAGAGAGGAGAAGAAAAAAAAGAAAGAGAGGGGCAGAGAAAGAAAGAAAGATAGAAACAAAACGATAGAAACAGAACCTGAGAAATTTTTAAAAGTATGAGTTAAGAAAAACAATATAACAGGTGAAAAATCCAACAAGACCCAATAGCCGAGTGATGGCGGGCCTTTTCCCCTGATTTTTTTTTTTTTTTTAAATAGCCAGGGACGTGGGTGAATGGGAGGCCCAGGGTGACGGCAGGCGGTAGAGGACGGAGTGAATGATGGAGGGAAGGGCGGTGAATGCGTGGTGAGAGGAGAGGAAAGGGAGGGGCGGACGGAAGGCAAAGAGAGGAAATTAAAAGGTCGAAACACGAAACTGACTCTGGTCGTCGATGGTGGTTAAGGATCTCTTTGTGGACCCGCGACATGAGGGAAAAATACCAGGAAATAGACGGGGCCAGGAGAGAGAGAGAGAGAGAGAGAGAGAGAGTTGTAAGGAAACAAGAGAATATAAAGAACAAGGGGAAACGAGTATGGGGTAACGGAGTGTGGAAACAGGCTAGCTGTGAGGGTGGAGTTAGAGACGGTGTAGGAGAATATATCAGGAACAAGAGACAAGGGTGAAGTGAAGGCAAAATATCAGAATTGAGAGAGAAAAGTAAGGTGTTGGTAGTGTTGGCGGTGATGACGCTTCCAGTGGTCTTCAGGTGTTGGTGGTGGAGAAGTAGTGTTGGCGGTGATGACGCTTCCAGTGGTCTTCAGGTGTTGGTGGTGAAGTAGTGTTGGCGGTGATGACGCTTCCAGTGGTCTTCAGGTGTTGGTGGTGGAGAAGTAGTGTTGGCGGTGATGACGCTTCCAGTGGTCTTCAGGTGTTGGTGGTGGATAAGTGGTGTTGACGGTGATGACACTTCCATATTAGGCAAAAGTTTACTCCATTCTTGTCCTAAAAGGTGTTAAGCTGGAATAAATATGTCCCAATCTTATTATTAGATGTGTTAAACTAGTTAAACTCCCCCACGAATCTTTCATCATAATCTTCAGAAACAACAGGTCAGGTATCGACCCCAAAATATGCTCGGCATTGTTGTTATCACCTCACGACCCCCCCCCTCCCCACCCCCCTTACCCCCTGGTGTACATTTTAATAGTAGGTTAAAGACACAAGTTTTGCTGCCTCATGGCTGTACAGGGTGATCGAAAAGTCCCTATGCATTTGCTATGATTAACCATGTAAGTATAGTAGATATAGATATAACATAAAACGTCTGTATTCTTTATTATTGTTGGTGCACATGGACTTTTCGATCACCCTGTTTATACAATTTATTTACCCAGCACGTATCATATAAGACCAGGGGAGGTGGTGTTGGTGCCTGGGAAGACATAACGTGTGTGGATGTAGTAACAGTAAAGGTCAGTAGCAGGCGGTGTAGCTCCCTTACCCTACCGTCCCCGGAAGAAGAAAAAAACTATATGTACTGTATATCCATGGTAAAGGTCACCTCCACTGGTTACATCAAGTGGTCAGCTCAACTGGTCAGATGTGGCCGCCCCGAGTGGTGTAGGTTTTCGGAGACTGAGCCCCAAACCAGACCTCTTTTGTCACTCCATAGAGTAAACGGCCTCGGCAACACCTACACGACTAACATTACTATAGCATTATACATCTTTATTACGCGTTACGATATATTTAAAGCTTGTGATATTAGATATTACTAAAAAAAGTATCCTACACCCTTTAAGTATTTGTTGGTTTCTTCGTTATTTAAATTATAAAAGAATCACTTAACGGAACTTAATGGCTGAGACTCGCCTTGTCATCACAATTGAGTGTATCTGAAACTTGATCTCAGTAACAGTGTCTTACCGTGAGCGTGGTTTACAAGGCTGATACTATTAAAAGTGATGGAAATGTAACCATACTTGAAGAGATACAGTTTTATAAGTATAAAGTGAGTTCTATAATAACTAGATTTGACATTCATTTAGTGTTTATAATCTCCCCGAGTATTAAAAGAAACATTAGTCATGATATCCGAAAATAAAATGTCTATTGAAATGGAATGTAAGAAATAAGATGTATCAACGAATACAAAATTAGACTTAAACAAAATGACACGATGGGTTTTGTGTGAGGGGGAGAGGTGCGTGCGTGCGTGCGTGGGTGGGTGCCAGCAAGCGGGGGACGTTTAAGCCCCAATTAGTGAGGTACGTCATGTACAAAGTTTTGTCCCCGAAAGTTTGCACAAAAGCGTGAGACCTTTTGAGAGCCACAAAGTTTGGTTTGTTTGTTATGATTAGAACAACAACAAAAAATATAAACCATTTTACAGTTTGTAAAACTTAATTTGTTGTTGTCCTAGTTAGTGTTGTTGTCCTTATATATATATATATATATATATATATATATATATATATATATATATATATATATATATATATATATATATATATATATATATATATATATATATATATATATATATATATATATATATATATATATATATATATATATATATATATATATATATATATATATATATATATATATATATATATATATATATATATATATATATGGCTTCACAAGCTGACGTTCATGTCTAACTAATCTATTAACATTCTTTTCATCAGTTTTCGAAACGGTGGACGAGGGGCACAATTATGATGTGGTATACTGTATCTCGACTTTAGCAAAGCCTTCTACAGAGTCCCCCACGAAAGACTAATTAGAAAGGTAGAAGCACATGGCATCAAAGGTAATATCCTTAAATGGATTAGGGCGTGGTTACAGGACAGGAAACAGCGAGTGAGCATTAATGGCACTAAGTCCCATTGGAGCAACGTCACAAGTGGAGTTCCCCAAGGCTCAGTACTTGGACCATTATTATTTATTATATACATAAACGACATAGATATTGGCATAGACAGCAACATAAGCAAATTTGCTGATGACACTAAATTAGGAGTGTTATTAAATCAGACGAGGACTCCGCAAAACTACAGGAAGATCTAAACAAATTTTTCGAATGGTCTGAAAAATGGCAGATGAATATCAACATGGACAAATGTAAAGTACTCAGTATAGGAGATGTAAACAGGGAAACCAGATACCAGATGAACAACGATGCCATAGAGAAATCCGACTGCGAGAGAGATTTAGGAGTAATGATAAGTAGGAACCTTAAGCCAAGTAAATAATGTGTTTTTGCTCATAACAAGGCTAATAAAGTACTTGGGTTCATACAAAGGAGTGTTAGTTACAAGACTAGCGAGGTCATCCTAAAACTGTATCTTGCTCGTGTGAGACCACACCTGGATTACACAGTTCAGTTCTGGTCACAGTATTACAGAATGGATATAGAATCCTTGGAAAGAATTCAGAGGAGAATGACAAGACTAATCCCGGGCATTAGGAACCTTGAGTATAGAGACAGGTTAAAGCATCTTCATTTGCACTCCCTCGAGAGACGTAGAGCGAGGGGCGACCTGATAGAGGTGTATAAGTGGAAGGCAGGGCTAAACAAAGGGGACATTACAAAGGTACTCAAACTATCCAACCAGGAGCGAACTCGTAACAATGGTTTTAAATTAGACAAATCTAGATTTAAGCGTGAAATAGGTAAACACTGGTTTGGAAACAGAGTAGTGGATGAATGGAACAAGTTACCAAATATCATCATTAACTCGAATACGCTGAATCGCTTCCAACTTAGGTTGGATGCTTATATGAGCAATAGGGGTTGGGTGTAAACGGGACTGCCCAGTATGGGCCAATAGGCCCGCTGCAGTTTCCTCCATTCTTATGTTCTTATGTTATGTTGTTATGATGCTGTTGTTGTTCATATTTTTTTTATTACTGAATCATTGATTTTTTTGGTTTTGTTATTTTTCGACATTTGTCTTATTATTTATTTATTTGTTTGTTTGTTTGTTTGATTGATTGATTGATTGATTGATAATGAATAAGGTTACTGGAAGAGGCGACATAATATAGAGGGAGGAAGTTGAAAGGCGTTTAGGAAGGGAACAGAAGGTGGAGGAAAGAGAGTGAAGGAGGGAAGGGAGGAAGAGGGTGGAGCGTGGGAAGGGGTGAGAGAGGGAGGGTACAGTTGATGGAAGGAGAGGATGAGGGAGGGCAATTGGTGGAGGGAGAAGGTAAGATGGGGAAGGAGGGTATATATAGTTGATGGACCGAGGAGGTGAAGAAGGGGAGGAAGTGGGGATCCAGTAGATGGAGGGTGGGAGAGAGGTGAAGGAGGGAGGGTGCAATTGATGGAAGGAGGGGTTGAGGGAGGGGGATATAGTTGATGGAGGGACGGAGAGGGGTGAAGGAGGTAGGGAGATAAGGTGGGTATAATTGATCGAAACAGGGAGGGAGATGACGAGGGTACAGTTGATGGAGGGAGGGAGGGGAGAGGAGAGGGCCAGGTGGTGGGGAGGTCATCAATCATCAACACGAGGGAGGAGGAGGAGTGGCGAGAACTGACGTCAAGCTTCACAACCGCTGTCGGCAATAATATGCAAATTAGAGCCCCTTTTATTGCCTCCTAACTAGATTAACGGAACGGCAGCAGCAACTACAGAGTCAGCGAGAGACAAAGAGCAGCTTGTGCCTTGGTACAGGACCCCGGGTGTGTTGTTGTTGTGTGGGGACTGTGAGGATCTGTGCCACTGGTTATTAATAGGCGAGATACTATGTAGATGAATATGTACTATCACGCACGCACGCCTGGCCGCCCACACTCACGCTTGAACATGAATTTACACAGAGATGAATAGAGTATTTAATATTCGCCTTTATGTTCAATAAGAGATAACGTCACCACGCCAGGATAAATAATGCATGGAACTCTAGGAAAACAAGATGATATTCTGGGGACACTGACTAGCCCAGCCCAGCCCAGCACGAGGTGCAGTACGTAATGTTTAGTGTCCCTCACCAACACCATTCTCCGCCCCGCCACGCCCCCACTACCGCCTCCTACAAGTAGCCGGGGACGTCCTGCATACCGACTTTACGATGGAAATCATCTAGATAAAACGAATCAGCCCAGCTAGAGGAGAGGCCAAGGACTCGTCAACATAACTGATCAGTCACTAGACCACAGAAACAACACTCCTTCAGACACACGAGTGATGACGTGGTCTCTTCTAACCCTCCAATATTAATATTTTTCAAACCTCCTAATTGAAGGTTCGAAACTCCCGAGACAAAGGTTCAAATTCCTCCTACCTACTCTCCTAAAGATGGAGGAGGTTTCGAATTCTCACCCACCCATTGGGATGGAGAATCGAAATCCCTACCCACGGTATGAGGGTTCGAATTCCCACCAGGACGGGTGTTAGCTCGCTCGTGGGTAACAAGAGACGACCCCCACCTCCCCCGGCCGGCACTTGGGTCTCCCATTTGTGGTGTTCGACCCTTCGACACGGTGCTTGCTCTGAGGCGCGCATTCCACCCTCCACCTGACCAGAATATCAATTTAATCTAGGACCTTTCTGAGGCTTTTCCCATTGTCTTAAGAGCATTGATGTGTAACCTGATTTTTTTGTGTGTGTGTTTGGAGTGGAGTCGTAAATCAGGAGTTAATGAAGTTTTATAATAATCAAGCAATGTTATATACTTTGTAATGTCCTGCAGTTAAAGGAATTAAAATTACCTTCTTCATTTGTAGTTTGATGCAGATAACACGAGATGTTTATGAGGTTAGGTGCGTAGAAGTCAGGTGTGTACTGGGCTCGTGTTAGTTCAGATCCGCATTGCTAAGTTTGGCCCTTTACGCTGAAGTTTGACCTTGAGTATGTGACCTTATCCTTGAGCTATGACCCTGACCTTCACCTTCCTTTACTTTCTCCAAGATTAAATGTTTTATCCCCCCCCCCCCCTGGCCGCCAACGCCCATTCTTCCACGTCTAGTATTATCAGTGTCAGCTTCAGTGGTTTAGTCTGGAAGGTAGATCCCTCGAATGTGAAGCTTGACGGTACACGTGGAAGTTTTCTTAATAGTTGTCTATTTTTTATGAAGATTTTTTTTTTTTACTTCGTGTGGGACGATGATGTTGTTTTAGTGGAGAGAGAGAGAGAGAGAGCACTTGCCACAGGTCATAACATAACATTACCTTCAAACCTAACCTAGCATTACCTTCAAACCTAACCTAACCTAACTTAACCAAACCAACAACCCCCCCCCCCACCTCCCCCAAGTAGCGTTACAGTGTTTAATCATTAGGTGAAATAACTGGGGGTGTGTAATCTTCAGGTGATCTTTGAATTCCTCGCCCTCTCGTGGTTCTCAGGCCTTCACTAGCTCCTCACAACAACACAACACTCACCGGTTACCTTTGTACACACCTGTCCTCCAGACCCCCTGAGAGCAGTGGTAATTAATGTACAGGTAACCAAGAGAAAGTACGCCTCGGTGTTACCTCTCTCTCTCTCTCTCTCTCTCTCTCTCTCTCTCTCACACACACATACGGTCACCATACTCCCTAACAGTCACCATCCTTCCTTCCTTCCTTATAGTCACCATCCTCCCTTACATTCACCATCCTTCCTTCCTTATAGTCACCATCCTCCCTTACAGTCACCATCCTTCCTTACATTCACCATCCTTCCTTCCTTATAGTCACCATCCTCCCTTACAGTCACCATCCTTCCTTCCTTCCTTATAGTCACCATCCTTCCTTCCTTATAGTCACCATCCTCCCTTACAGTCACCATCCTTCCTTACATTCACCATCCTTCCTTCCTTATAGTCACCATCCTCCCTTACAGTCACCATCCTTCCTTCCTTCCTTATAGTCACCATCCTTCCTTCCTTCTAGTCACCATACTCCCTTACAGCCAATCACCATCTTCTTTTATAGCCAATCACCACCCTCCTTCAATTACCATTCAGCCATACGGTCACCATCCTACCTGGTGACTATGGTCGTCTATGGATCAGCGTGTAATAATCTTGGTGACATTTCCTGGTATGGCTCTTAGTGTGTAGGAGTGTGGGCGATTAGGGTTTTTTTTTTCTTTGTAGGGAAAGGAGGAATGAAGGAAGATTAGAGGTGGGGGAAGGAAGTTATAGTTCGGAAATTGAAGAAATTCAGGAGGAGGTAAGAGAGGGCTGACTGACCGCCTAGCTAAGCTAATAGTGTGTTTGGGTTGTGTCATGGGTTAGTTATTGTCTTCCCGTACAGGCACTAGACAGCCTACCCTGTCCCATTTATGGGTGTTTTAAGGGCCTTATTTCATATTCCGCCGACCCTACTGGCGGATGCTGGTCTAGGGAGGTTGTCTATTGCCTGGCCGTGTAGATCAGGGGTGGTAATGGACCTTTTGAGATTTCGTAGCTTTTTGGGAACCATGTATGGATGTGGTCGTGGATCTTCTAAAAGCCCCCACCCCCACCCACCCCTAGACACCCCCTTTATCTCCTACCTCCCATACCACCCTTTCCCCTATGCCTTACCCCCACCCTCCCCCCCATAACCCTCCTCCATGGGCCAGTTATTTAGTATTGCTAACATATATAAAGTAATTTCGTATCTTCTGATTTTGTCAATGATCATTATGACAACAAGTAAGTAATTAGAATTCAAACAACAAATAAATAAAGAACAAAAAGGAAATACAAGTAACCCGACAAACAACAAATAAAGAAATAATGACGAGATAATTTTGAAACCAAACAGCAAACACAAACAGTAGACCAAACAGCAAACATAAACAAGGAATGAAACAGCAAGCATAAACAAGGAATGAAACAGCAAGCATAAACAAGGAATGAAACGACAAACATAAACAAGGAATGAAACAGCAAACATAAACAAGGAATGAAACGACAAACAAGCAACGAAACAACAAACATAAACAAGGAATGAAACAGCAAACATAAACAAGGAATGAAACGGCAAACATAAACAAGGAAAGAACAAACATAAACAAGGAACGAAACAGCAAACATAAACAAGGAATGAAACGACAAACAAGCAACGAAACAACAAACATAAACAAGGAATGAAACAGCAAACATAAACAAGGAATAAAACAGCAAACATAAACAAGGAATGAAACGGCAAACATAAACAAGGAAAGA
The DNA here is from genome assembly GCF_018991925.1 of Homarus americanus. Classification (NCBI taxonomy): domain Eukaryota; kingdom Metazoa; phylum Arthropoda; class Malacostraca; order Decapoda; family Nephropidae; genus Homarus; species Homarus americanus. The sequence goes on from NW_024741189.1 coordinate 9,246,734, forward strand.
ACAAACATAAACAAGGAAAGAACAAACATAAACAAGGAACGAAACGACAAACATAAACAAGGAACGAAACAGCAAACATAAACAAGGAAAGAACAAACATAAACAAGAAAAGAAACAACAAAGAAACCTCCAAAATAATAAACAAATAAGAACCAAACAGAAATACAAAACTTACCAACATAAACAATAAACCAAACAACAAACATGCAAGCAAACCAAACAAGTGACCCATCAAACAACAACAAGATACCCCTGATTGGCAAAACTCACCGCCTCGAGGTACAGTACACCATAAAGTAGGACCCGTTCATCAGGCCCCAAGACCATCGGGCCCCAAGACCATTGTACCTTAACAAGAAGATAGACCTTAAATTCCTCTCCTGTACCCTAAAAAAAAATAAACGGACTCTCTTAATAATCGAATATTATTGAGGGACCGTTAAGATGAGACCTACTGACTGTATTGTCATTTGGTCTTACAGGGACACCCGATAAGTGGTCTGGCCCTTTATGGTCTTATATGGTCTATGGGTGGGTGGGTACGATCGAATCCCTTCTTGTACTTAAGTCTGGAGTTATGGTTAGGTAATGTGTGTGTTAAGCTCATTATAGCTGGGACTTGTAAAGATGTGTTTTTTTGTGTGTGTGTTTTAGCTTCTACAGCCACACATCCCTGTTTTAGCCTTAACAGACACGCCATTTTAACCTTCATAGCCACACCTTTGTTCCAACCTCCACAACCACACACCATCCCCTCCTCCTCTTACCCACACCATCCCCACCTCCACTTACACACACTACTGTATTCCCTCCTCCACTTATCCACACCCTTGACCCATCCTCCATAACCACACCATCCTCTCATCCACTTACCCACACCCTTGACCCAGCCTCCGCAGCCACACCCTTCAATACCCCATTGTCTCGTTGAAGGGAGACAGGTGAGGCAGCCATCAGGTGGACAGGTAGCCTTACCATTGTCACTGAGATTACCAGCATATTTTTTCCCCTGAGTTTTCCTGCAGGGATTTTTTTTTTAAGGATCGTCTGATGTGAGAGAACGTTTTAGGGATCGTCTGATGAGGGAGGACTTTTAGGGATCGCTTGATGTGGGAGAACGTTTTAGGGATCGTTTGATGTGGGAGGACTTTTAGGGATCGCCTGATGTGGGAGTACGTTTTAGCGATTCATATGATGTGGGGAAATGGGTCGGGGTGAAGGTCAAGCGACTTACATGACCTCTAGTGTTACGGACGTTTTTGGGATTAAAATTGAAAGCGTAAAATAATAATGCCAAAAGTGAGCAACAACAATTGATCAATACATAAACAAATAAATAAATGATGAATATAAATAAATGAAGAAACTATAAATAAATAAATTAGATAAAAATAAACAACAACATGGAGGTGGCTGAGACCTACTGACTGGTGTGAGTCTCTTGAAGGCCACCTGTTTATTACCTTACCTGAAGAAGTTACTAATTTACTCACTGGTTGGTCGGCTATTGTCTATCCTTGAGAATAAAATGTCTGTAATGTTATGAATGTTCCTCTTTTTTGGCTGAAATGTCGCCTCAAACTCATTGTCTTGAAGCAATTGTCTGTATGATCGTTTTTGTTTTGCTGAAATTTAATTTTAGTCTCATACTTCAGAAAGAGTTATCCTTGATGAAATGTTCTGAATATTCATCTTTTATCTGAAATTTTTACCTACAGCGTCTTGCTCTTGGTGTTTTTTTTTTTTTTTATCGCGTTTCACCTCAAGTTTTCCCCGCACACAGAGGACAAATGAGTCTTCCTTCTCTTGCCTTGTGTCTCCCGTAGGACATTGTAGCCCCCGAGGAGGTGAAGGTCACAATAAATACACCTGTGCCTGAAGTTATTTTTAGTCGAGTGTTACGGGATACTGTGTGTTCCATCGAGTAGATTATTAGCATTGTATAATTTCCTCCGTTGGTTTGGTTAATTTAAGTTAGGTCTAGTTAGCTTATATTAAGTTAGCTTAGTTTAGATTAGGTTACCATTAGGGTTTTTAATCATCAGGTAAAGTAAGAGGGGGGTTCTATTCTTAATTAATCTTCTAAACTTCATTAAAAAGAAAAAAATTCACGTAATTATCAAGATTCATAAAAAAAATTAAAATCCTGAAGACTTTAAGAAAACCCAAGAGAGACAAAAGTGAGATTTACCTTTAGTGAATCGGTTTCCAGGACAAGAGAAGGTGGAGGAGGGTGACAATGTCGGCCAGGTTACCAAACACGTTTCTGAGGTACGAAAAATGCAGCAGGTGATGGAACTATCTGCTGGTGTGAAGGTGATGGTGATGATGAGTGCTTCTGGTGTGAAGGTGATGGTGATGATGAGTAATGCTGGTGTGAAGGTGATGGTGATGATGAGTAATGCTGGTGTGAAGGTGATGGTGATGATGAGTAATGCTGGTGTGAAGGTGATGGTGATGATGAGTACTGCCGGTGTGAAGGTGATGGTGATGATGAGTACTGCTGGTGTGAAGGTGATGGTGATGATGAGTACTGCTGGTGTGAAGGTGATGGTGATGGTGAGTGCTACTGGTGTGAAGGTGATGGTGGATGGTGAGTACTGCTGGTGTGAAGGTGATGGTGGATGAAGAGTACTGCTGGTGAAGGTGACGGTGATGATGAGTGCTGGTGGAAGGTGATGGTGATGATGAGTACTGCTGGTGTGAAGGTGATGGTGATGATGAGTACTGCCGGTGAAGGTGACGGTGATGATGGAGTGCTACTGGTGAAGGTGATGGTGATGATGAGTACTGCTGGTGTGAAGGTGATGGTGATGATGAGTACGCTGGTGTGAAGGTGATGGTGATGGTGAGTGCTACTGGTTTGAAGGTGATGGTGGATGGTGAGTGCTTCTGGTGTGAAGGTGATGGTGATGATGAGGCTTCTGGTGATGAGTGATGATGAGTGCTGCTTTGGTGTGAAGTGTGAGGTGAAGGTGATGATGAGTGCTTCTGGTGTGAAGGTGATGGTGATGATGAGTACTGCTGGTGTGAAGGTGATGGTGATGATGAGTACTGCTGGTGTGAAGGCGATGGTGATGATGAGTACTGCTGGTGTGAAGGTGATGGTGATGATGAGTACTGCTGGTGTGAAGGCAGGACGCAGATGATGAGTTTCTGGTGTGAAGGTGATGGTGATGATGAGTACTGCTGGTGTGAAGGTGATGGTGATGATGAGTACTGCTGGTGTGAAGGCGATGGTGATGATGAGTACTGCTGGTGTGAAGGTGATGGTGATGATGAGTACTGCTGGTGTGAAGGTATCGATGATGATTTACGTGTATGTGTGGAGGGGGGGAGGGATCCTCTGATATCGCCTCTGCCAAAAATGCATTATTGGTCGTCTCTTCCTCGTCAGAATAAAATCAATATATTTTTGTTGATATATAAGAATAATGGAAAAGAAAAAAAGAGCATTTTATTAGACGAGACGAATAAGACTTAACAATAGTTTTATTTATTTATTTTTTGTCCTGGTGCCTCTTAGTGCTAGAAAAACGTTTTATGTGAGAAGGCATCCCAGTAGACTGCTCTCAGAATATTATCTTATACCATCTTATACCACTGGCTAGCGTTTGTATATATGTATATATATATATATATATATATATATATATATATATATATATATATATATATATATATATATATATATATATATATATATATATATATATATATATATATATATATATGTATATATATATATATTTGTATATATATATATATATATATATATATATATATATATATACATATATATGTATATATATATGTATATATATATATATATATATATTGTATATATATATATATATATATATATATATATATATATATATATATATATATATATATATATATATACATGATTATATATTATATATAAAACTGTATGTTTATAATTTGTAAATGTATATGTACAGTGTACTTGTGTGTGTATGTATAAAAGACCCCAAGGAAGGCAGTTCACCATCTCTCTCTCTCACTCCTTCAACACAACACTTTTAAGTATACTTTTACACTTTACAACTTTCTCAACACTATTTCCCTGGGTGACAGTTCTCTATTCTAAAAGAAAATGTTGGTCCCAGAGCAAGACTAAAACTGAGGTGAGGAGGGGTGGTGGGGGAGGTCCAGCGGCCATTGTCTTGACGCCGCCTCACACCGCCCAAGTCAAAAGAAAAACAACGAGGGAGAGTGAGTTTATCCTCGACTATCAAAGTAAAACAAAAGTGGCATTAAGAGTTATCCAGGCGGGTCTCCCAAGATCCATTGTTTGTCCGACCTTCTTATTGCGCTTGTTGTAAAAAGTACACCAACTTCTTGAGAGGACTCATTGGAGGGGGAGGGGGGTGAGCGAAGGCGAGTGGGAGGGATGGAGGAAGAATGGGTGGGAAGAAGAACGAAGGAAGTGAGTGAAGGAAAAAAGGAGAGGGGACGAGGAAATGGTGGGTGGCGGTAAATTGAATTTTGACAGCAGCTACTTTACTGTGCACCCCATACTCATCTTGTGAGCGGTAGCGCAAAAAGGGGTTACAAAGTAGAATCCACGAAGGATGTTTACGGGACCCCAATGGTCAGGATATCATGGCATTGAGTGTTACCGAGTATTTCCAGGACATCGTTTGTTTAGTTCTGTACATAGAGGGTGACTTACTCACACCCACGTGAGGGGCAGACTGCCAGTGTGAGGCCGTATGTTCGGCCGCACACTTTGCATGAAATGTTACTCACATCGGCATAAAAAACATTCAGGCACATATTTGATTTAGTTTTGCACATATAAATAGACTGAGCTGCTGAGTACAAAACGTGGATACAGTCTCAATATACCATCTGTGTGTGGAGGATGGTGATGAAAGCCGGTTAGGTTAGGTTCATTATCCATGTATTGATCAGTAATATACATACCTGGTCTTCATTATGGAAAGGAAAAATGCAAATTAAAGACAATTTAGTTGATAAAATAGATAAACGCATTTTCCTTATTTCCTTCATCTTTTTTTTCTTCATAGGTGTGACAATACAAACGTCGACCATCCTGGGATTTATCCGTATGTGTGTCAGGTCTTTACTCTCGGGGCAAAATGGTCTTTAACGACACAATATTCTCTCTCACGACCCGATTATTAATGATTTTTTTCTTCTCAAACTTGTCAAGATGCTGGAGGGAACATAGTTGGTTTCTCCTCCTCCTCCTCTTCCTCCTCCTCCTCCTCCTCCTCCCTCCTCCTCCTCCTCTCCTCCTCTCCCCCCCTCCTCCCCCCCTCTTCCCCCTCCCCTCCTCCCCCTCCTGCTCTTCCTCCTGCTCCTCCTCTTCATCCCTACTTTGCTGTCTCATTCTCCCTCTCCACCCTACCTCATTCCCTCTCCACCCTCCCCTCCTTTCCCTCTCACCCTCCTCCCTATGACTCCTCTCAACCTCCTCCTTATGACTCTCCGTCCTTACTCTCCCCTCACTTCCCCTCCCCAGGCCATGATGACATCGCGGAGTCCCTGAGGGGAACTGTATCTTCGTTCCCCCTCCAGGCGGCCAGGGAATCTTCCTCCCTGCTCTATCCTTATGTAAATATGCAGATTCCCCTCTCTTCCCTCCTCTTTTTCTTCCCCCCCCCCTCTCTCTCTCTCTCTCTCTCTCTCTCTCTCTCTCTTCCTCTCTTCCTCTCTGCTCTCTCTTCCTCTCTGCTCTCTCTTCCTCTCTTCCTCTCTGCTCTCTCTTCCTCTCTGCTCTCTCTTCCTCTCTGCTCTCTCTAATCCTCCTCCCCTATCTCGCTACTCCCTCCCCTCTCCTCTGTTTCCCTCCTTCTCTCTCTCCCTCCCCTATTTCGTCTCTCTCTTCCCCTCATCTCACTAACACCTCTCCCTTCTTTCTCATTTCTCTTCCCCTTTCCCATCTCATCACTCTCTGCCCTCTCATTCATCTCCTCTGTTTTCCTCTTTATTCTCCTCCTGCCGTTTTCCCTTTTTTTCTCCTCCTTCTACTCCTTTCTCTTTCCTCTTTTCCCCTGCATCTTTTCCCTCTCTTCCATCTCCATCCTTCTCACCTTCCTCTCGTACCCTTAATAATAATAATAATAATAATAATAATAATAATAATAATAATAATAATAATAATAATTAACGGTTTATTGAAAGAGCATAGCATCCGGAAGACTGAAAATATACAGTTACATAATTGGGGAATGGGTTTCGATTTACAAATAATATACAATTAACATAAGTGATACAAATAAGATATATTACAACTAGGTGGGGAAAAGCTCAAACTACAGGGCATTTTAACATAGTGACAGTGTAAAAAGTAGGATTTACTGGGAGTGAATACACTGGTTTATTACAAGTTACTGATAATTTTTACAATGGTTGGGACTGGGCTGTTCTTAAAGTGCGTGTGTGTGTGTGCGTGTGCGTGTGTGGCTGGCTGGCTGGCTGGCTTACACGTGTTCAGTGCCAACTGTTCATTCACTTCATGCCAAGTGACCATGAACCCCACCACCTCCTTCTCTCCCCACCTTGTCCTCCTCCCCACCACCTCCTCCCCCACCACTTCATCCTCCCACTACCTCCTCCTCCTCCTTTGCCTTCCCGTCCTCCTCCATCCATTCCCCCCACCACCTCCTCCCCTCCAACTCCTCCTCCCCCCCCCACATTCTCTTCCTTCTCCTCACCTTTTCTTCCTTCTCCCCACCTTCTTCTTCCTCCCCCTTTTCTTCCTTCTCCCCACCTTCTCTTCTTCCTCCCCACCTCCTCTCCCTCTCCCCCACCTCCTCTCCTCCTCCCCCCTCATCTTCCCTTCTCTTCACCTTCTCTTCCTCCTCCCCACCTCTTCCTCCTCCCCCCGCCTCCTCCTCCTCTTCCTCCCCACCTCCTCCTCCTCCCCACCTCCTCCTCCTCCTCCCCACCTCCCCTCTTCCTCCTCCCCACTTCCCTCTTCCTCATCCCCACCTCCCCTCTTCCCCTCATCCCCCATCTCCACTTCTTCCCTCCTCCTCCTCCTCCTCCCCTCCTCCTCCTCTCTCCCTCCTCCCACCACCACTTTCTTATATTTCTCCTTCTTTTCTCATTTTCCTCCTTCTCCTCCTCCTTCGTTTCCTCCTCTTCCACCTCCTCCTTATTCTCCTTCTCCTCCTCCCCTCTTCCTCCTCCTCCTTCTTCTTGTTCTTCTCCTTCTCCTCCTCCTTCTTCTTCTCCCCCTCCTCTTCTTCTCCTCCTCTTCTTCCATTAGTAGTCATGTATCATCGATGATATTGGTTCACTTCAGGAATACATACTGCCTATTCATACATGTACTAATGGCTTTATCATACTCCTCACATTCATACCAAGTATACATACCAATTCTTCACATCACCCAACGATACCAAAAGATACCAAGCACTAACAGTACACACCCGTCACTCGTACCAGCACTACCACTTTCTACCACCACCACCACCAGCACCACCACTGCCACCGCCGCCACCATCACCACTACATCACCACTACCACTGCCATCACCACTACCACCACTGCCACCACCATCCCCACCACTACCACTGCCACCACCATCACCACTACCACTGCCACCACCACCCTACCACTGCGCTACCACTGCCTACCATCACCACTACCACTGCCACCACCACCCACTGCCACTGCCACTACCTGCCACCACCACCACCACCACCACCACCACCACCACCACCACTACAACTACTACTAATACTACTTCTTTTTTTTACAACGTGGCCTCCAGCCTCCCCCAATAGCCACACCTTCGCCGTCATTTTATTACCTTAAAATTAAATATCCTAATACGGAAGTAGCTACCCTAACTGTGTTGAGTTAGTTGAGCCGCAGATATATGCGGCATTCTGTGACCGTTGCCTTATAGTCAATATCTGCTACTGTTGTCGTCTTTGGGGCCGAAGATCTCGTTCCCCTAAGGCAGAGCAATGCAGACCTAAGCAGAGAGAAGGACAGTCGACATCTCAACTAGGCTGTAACGTAACTTATGGGCTGCTGCTTCCGTTCAGATAACACCTCCGCGAGTCTGGCATAGAAACATCTTGCACTTGGTCCCATCCCACCAGAGGTTGTGAACACCAGAGGAGTGAAGCTGCCCTGATCAACATTCAGAATTCTCTCCCCCATATGCCCTGATCTTGTCATTCTCGTTCCTCCTGGGTACTTGCATCGAGAGCTAGGTCACGGTGACATGCGGCCATGGGATCGAAAATCCTTATGTCAACGAAGGCTCGCTGTCCCCGCGTCTAGAATCCTCGAGCACTGACGTCCACACGGGCTTCGTTGGATGTGTTTGAAGTCCTGTGACGGAGGTTCTCACCGTCCAATGGAAAGATGTGTGGTTCACCCTGACGTCGTGGCAGATTTCCTTCAGTAAATTTGCTGTGAGGTCCCTTACTTCGTCATGCCTCATGCATACGAAGCCCCCTTTCTTACACACCATGGCGTGGTCGGTGTCGTAGGAAGAGGGCATTGGGAGGGCAAACCTTTTACTGGCCTACCGTACCTTAGAGCAATGGCATCTGTGAATTCTTTTTTTTATTACGGATGAAGCCTTTTGCCCTTAACGGTTACGATGTTAGCCAGTTTGAGGCGCCCACCTCCTGCGTTATAGCTACTTTTTTCAAGTTCTCTGGCAAGTGCTGCAACAGTTGTTGCAGTTTATCACTTTGGGTATGCTGCCGTTTTGTCGCAATGGACCATCGAATCTTGTTTAATTCGTTGGTATCCAACTGACTTGCTGCATTCTGAACTATTATATGCTCAGTGAGGGCTGCCGTGAGCTTGACAGAATTCTGAAGTTCTGTGACGGCAATTTCCTCTGGATTAGTCAATCCCATTCCTCCCAGTCTTCGTGGTACTACTACTACTTCCACTACCACCACTTCCACTACCACCACTTCCACTACCACCACCACCTCCACCAGCAGCAGCAGGAGGAGCTTCTCGTATCGGCAGCTGTAACAACATTAGCAGTCCATGGGCGGCCACACCCCCAGCAGCGACTCCACCAGGTAGTTCCCTCAGTTCCCGGGGCAATCAACTCTCCCTCTCTCTGTGTATTTTCGTATCTCCTCTTCTTCCTCCTCCTCTCCATCTTCATTTTTATCATTGGCCTCCTCTCTTATTTTCTTCCTCCTCGTCTTCCTTTTCATCTTTTTACTCTGGTTCCTCCTCTTTCCCTCCTCCTGGCTCCTTACTCTTTCTCATCTTTTTACTTCTCTTCTTCCTCTTGCTTTTGTGTTTCCATATTCCCCATGTTCTCTTCTGCTTCTCTGCCCTGCCCCCTCCTCTTCCGCTTCTTCCTCCATTTTTCTCTCCTTCCATTCCCCTCCCCTTCCCTCTCCTTCTCCCTGTCCCTCCTCTTTCTCCTCCTCTTCCTCCTCCACCTCCCTCTCCTTCCTCCTCCCCTTCGCTCTCCCTCTCCTCCACCACCTCCTAATCCACTTCCATCTCCCCCTCCCCCTCCTCTCTCCCCTTTCCTCCTCCTCCTCTCCCTCCGGCTGATCTTAGGTAAACATGACAACAGTTGATGAACTTAGCGATAGGGCAGAAAGGTAATTGGAAAATTTACCTCCCTCTCTCTCTCTCTCTCATTCCTATATGGTTGAAAATTCAGTATTCTTTTTCCTCAAAACTCATTTGAAAGTTGATATGGAGTTCAGTTTCCCTACTTAGGCTGCCTTAAACTTTTCTGGAGAGGAAGGTTAAGCTGCGGCCTCTTTCTCCAGGACCAGAGGGCTTCTCTCGCTATCTCTCTCTTTCTTTGTCTCTGTCAGTCAATCTCTCTCTCTCTCTCTCTCTCTCTCTCTCTCTCTCTCTCTCTCTCTCTCTCTCTCTCATCTAGATGCCACAGGTGCAGAGGTGATGGTGACCCCAGTGTTAATTGATTACCCCAATCCGTCCTATTATACATCGCCGGCAGCCAACCCCAAGATAGGTGTTCTATTGTGTTGTGTTGTGCTGAAACTGTGAGCCGGGAGGGAATTAATGGTGAGAGGAGGGGGAGGCAGGGAGAGAGAGGAGGGAGAAGAGGGGAAAGGGGGAAAAGAGAGGGAGGGGAAGGGGACAGAGGGAGGGGGAGGTATGGAGAGACTGAAAAGAAGAGAGGGGGAGAGAGGGAAAGGGAGTAAAGAGGAAGGAGTTAAGGAGAGAGAGAGGGAGGATTTTACGGGTAACAAATTTACTGGCAAAGCTTGGAGTACAATTTGCCTATTCTGAATAATTCAGTCAGGTCTTGACACTGAGGGTGGTATCACTTCTCACTGCCACGCAGGACAGAGGTTCATATACAAAGGAGATAAAGGTATAGATCATATTCATTAATGGTATAGTTCATATTTATGAGGGTGATATCACTGTTCACTGCCACGTAGGACAGTGGTTCATATATAGTAGAAGTCATAAGTTATTTAATTTGAGGACTAATCAGTGTGGGCTAACAAATTTAGGATAGACTTCAAGAATGTTCTCAAGCACCCCTGATTCGATGTCGTAATTACATAGTTCATGATACAATAAGCCAGGTGGCGTGAAGTCTTTGACAGTGTTACATTCAATAATATAGTGTTCAAGTGTACGCTTAAAAGGTTAATGGAGAGTATGAAAAGAAGGAAGGGGGAAGGAAGGAGAGCAGAAGGGTGGGGAGGAAGGGAAGGGCAGAACCTGTGGTGAACCTTTGAGCTTGAAGAGAATTAGTGTTGAGAGGAGGGTGGAGGGGGAGGAAGGGATGAGGGAGTGAGAGGGTGAAGGTAGAGGGGCTAGTAAAGAGAGAAGGATGTACAATGAAAGGACAGAGGAGAGGGATTGGTAGTGAAGATGGGGAGGGGATATTGGTGATGTCAAAGATATGAAAAATACCACCAAGACCACTCTCTCTCTCACACACACACACACCTCTGACCATATCTACACACCTGTACCTACCTTTAAGAAACAGATAGAAACTGATTGAAATTCCGAGTGTTTCATTCACACCTGAACCTTTGCTGTAAACTGAGACCCAATCTTGGCCCGCCACTTTTACGACCCGCCCTCGCAAGCCCCGCCATAAGGGCTGTATATACACGTGTGTTACCTGCTGATTCTCGACCGTGTGTGGCACTGTGGCACTGGAGAGTCAATAGAGTGCCGTGACTATCTTTCATTGACGTTAGGGCCATAAAGTGCCATACTTGATCTATAGGGAGAGTGTGTGTGGGGTATGATGATGATGATGATGATGACAATAATAATAATAATAGTAGAGGCCATGATCATGATAGTAATAATGATATCAGTTATAATAATAATAATATTGATAATTATATGAAGGTATAAAATTTATAATAGAAATTGATCATAATTAATAACAAAAATTTTTTTTTTTAATTATTGTTGTTGTTATTATTATTATTATTATTATTATTATTATTATTATTATTATTATTATTATTATTATTAGTGTTGGTGTTGGTGTTGTTGTTGTTTTAACAATATTACTAACAGTAATTGTGACAGGAATAATAATAAATAGTAATTATAATCATTCTCCCATCCACATTTTTGCTTCTTTATTTTCCCTGCTCTATTTCTTATCCTCCTTCTCCGCCAACCTCTTTCCCTCCACCCCCCTTTCTTCTGACCCGTCTTCCCCTCCCTCTTCTCCCCCCCCCCCCTCCCCCAGCAGAAAAAGGACTTCCGAGCAGGACCTCTGACCCAGGAAGACAGGCTGTGGTTCCCTGGTCCTGCTGCTCCTCCTCATCTAGGAATATAAGTATCCTTCCCTGTCCCTCCCCCTCCCCCTCATTTTTACCTCTTTCCCTTTTTCCTAACCTACCTTTCCTCGCTTCCCTCTTTTTTCTCTCCTTTCTGTCTTCCCCTTCTTTCTGTCCTCTCCTCTGTTTTGCCATTCCCTCCTCTCTTCCCTCCCCCTCCTTTCTTCCCTCCTTCATTTCTTCCCTCCCTCATTTCTTCCCTCCCCTCCTCTCCACCCTTCCCTCCTTTCTTCCCTACCTTTATTTCTTCCCTACCTTTATTTCTTCCCTCCTTCATTTCTTCCCTCCTTCATTTTTCCCCCATCCTTTCTTCCCTCCCCTCATTTATTCCCTCCCTCCCTTTTCCCCCTGCCCCTCCTTTCTACTACCATCACCGTGCTCCCTTCCTTTCTTTTTGCTCTCCATTTTCCTTTTTTTTTTACCATGTTCCTCCGGCTTTCCCCTCCTTGTACCTTTCCTCTCCTTGCGCCTTCCCTTCCACCCTCTTTCCTGTCTATTTAACTTTTCCATTTAACCCCCTGTCTTCCTTGGCCTTTCCTTCCTCCTTCCTCCCTCCCTTCCCTCTTCCCCTTTCCATCCCCTCTTCCCCTTCCTTCTCTCTTCCTTTCCATCCCCCTTCCCCCTTTCATCCCCTCATCCCCCTCCTTCCCTCTTCCCCTTCCATCCCCTCTTCCCCTTCCATCCCCTCTTCCCCTTCCATCCCTTTTCCCCTCTCTTCCCCTTCCATCCCCTTTTCCCCTCCTCTTCCTTTCCATCCCCTCTTCCCCTTCCATCCCTCTTTCCCCTCTTTCCCTGTCCCCCTCCTTCCCTCTTCCCCTTCCATCCCCTCTTCCCCTTCCATCCCCTCTTCCCCCTTCCATCCCCTTTTCCCCCTCTCTTCCCCTTTCCATCCCTCTTCCCCTTCCATCCCTCTTTCCCCTCTTTTTCCCTGTCCCCCTCCCTTCCTCTTCCCTTTCCATCCCCCTCTTCCCCCTCTCTTCCCTCTTCCCCTCTTTTTCCCTCTTCCACTCCGTTCCTCTTCCCCCCTCCTCCTCATCTGGAATGGTAAGAACCTCGCTACTTCTTTCTTACGCATGGCTGGGATCTCGATATCCTCCATAAAGGTCCAGTACAGTCCCGTCCCGTCCCGTCCACACCACACGACACCAGTCCCGTCCACTCCACCCGTCCACTCCACACCCGCCCTGTCCACACCCGCCCTGTCCACACCACGCCCTATCCAGTCCTGTCTTGTCCACCCGTCCACTCCACACCCGCTCAGCCCAGATGCTCTCACTGTTATTGTCTCTACTATTCACCCAAAAAAAGATAAAAGCTTAAAAAAGAGTCGGTTTCATAGTCATATTTTAGCCGTAAACCCGTTAAAAAAAAGCATGTGAAAAAAAAATCCTCTAAACTCGGTATGAGGCGTGACGTCACAGGAGGAACTCTTGAACAATAACAAAAAGGTTTAGTGGAAATAGTGTAATGTGACGCTGGTATAAATATTAGTTGATTTTATTTGTTACAACTTTATAAAACGTGAATGTATGCTAGAAATTATAATTAGGGACACGACAAATAAGGAGTGTGTGATCATGTTAATTGAGGGAGAGAGACATACACTAGTCCATACACTTATAATGATGGTTGCCAGAGGTCTGTTTGTACAACACTTATGTCGTGTTAAAATGTATTGTTAGTTATTACGATTTATTTAACATTAAAGCTTGAAGTTACATAATATGATTTACTGTTAGGATATTCTGTTCCTGCCCATCTTCCCTCCCTCCCACCCACCCACCCTCGCGTGATGTCACTTACAATCTGGGAAAATCTGAGACTTTATGAGGCAGTTTGTATTTTTCATTGAAATCGTGAACAAAGAAGTAACTGCATAATATTAATATTTTTTTTCAAATGGAAAATATCATATTTCTTAACGTCGAAACCTGATGGTGACATAGACGCAGTTTTGGTCTGTAGAGTTGTTTCTTAACTAATAATACCGGTACTTGCAGGGGGATGCCCAAGAACACACACACTCAAAAATAACTCACACACACACACACTCACTCACACACACACACGCACACACACACACACACACGCACACACACACACAAACACACACAAACACACACACACACTCACACACACAAACACACACCATATAACCCTAAATATGTTCATATACACCCTCTCTTTGGTGAGTATATGTGTATGTATGTGTATGTGTGTGTGCAGCTTGTGTCAGTGGATAACGCCCTTCGCATAATTATCCGACTTTAAGCGAGAATCGAACTCGGGTTGTAATGGTGAGAGGCAAGCACGTTATGGCTGTACTACCGATGTTTATAATATTTTGTATGTGAGCTTAGGAATCTGCCTCTGATATATACAACAGTAAATAACAAGGTACTTATGACGTGTTTATGTAAAGAATAAACTGTTTATTTTTTCTCTCTCTAGTTTATATAGTAATGAATAGTATTTCTTTAACTCTATTTAGTTTATATGAGCATAAATGACTTGTAATATATTCCCCGCATCTAGTTTATATACAAGAATAAACAGCGTGTAAGATTTAGTTGTAGTGCGTCTAATTTATATAACAAATCCCGAGCATCACTGACATTACACAGCCTCTGAGTTCCTCGCCGCCAACACAGTGTGGGAACAATTATAAAAGGAAATGTGAAAAGAAGCGGGGACAAAAAAAAAGAGTCGTACATGAAAGCGCCCAAGAGAAGAGGAAAGTGGTCGGAATTCACAGAAAATGACCGACAGGGTGGAATGACACGATCCATTGTTCACATGCTCGGAGGTTACGTTAGGTTAGGTTAGGTTATTCTCAGAGGGTCTCACGTTGGATATTCCTCGTAATTGTAGATGTAAGAACGTACTTAACTGGTGAAGTACAAAAAAAAATACACTACAATTCTTGATTTGGGAAGTAGGATCACCCGAACGACTAGCTCCCTGTTAATTTCATCTTAAGACTAACATAACATAACATAGCATAACATAAACACTAGTTACAAGACTACCGTAATATTATCATCAGAATGTTATTTAGTTAAAGTGTCTAGTTAGGGTAATGTGTGTAATTTTAATGTCATTCACGGATGTAATTGTTGTGTTTTGGCCGAAGTTAACGAATCGGGTAGATTCTTATGTTGATGGTATGAACCTTTTAGGGAATATGTCCCTTGAAGCGACCGATAAGAAAACCACATTGTTTGGGGTTAATAGAATACAGGAAACAATCGTAATTATAGTGGTGGTGGCGGTGGTGATGGCGGCGGCGGCGGCGACGTCGGCGACGGCGGCGGCGACGTCGGCGACGGCGGCGGTGGTGGCGACGGAGGCCGTGGTTAGGAAGTACGGTAGCTGTCGGGAGAGAGAAATTTTAAGTAGAAAAATACATAAAATCCCTATACATCAATGAAGGTCGCGTGTCTTAACAGCTCGGCATTTAAGTAGCGGAAATATTTTAAAGGATAAATTATATAGATAAATTTATACACAGGAAATGGTTTCATTGTTATTTAAAATGGAGAATGAAACTTATTTCATCTAAAGCTTAAGCAGCCTAACTTTACCTAACCTAACCTAAACCTAACCCCCAGGTAGCATTAGGGTTGGTTAATCTTCAAGTAATCCGGCTTGTAAAAAAAAAACAGAACGTTAACTTACACATAATTTAATCGCTATCAGAATGTCTTAATAGCAATATGGTGTTACTCATCAGACATCAGCCATAGGACATTTCAATATTCAGATACCAGTTGTGTCCTATCAACTGAATGAGAGGAATGGAGTGGGTAGTCTTATCTTGAGTGGTGGAAGGCTTACCGACCCACACCCTCGCACTGTGGTATTTTATGAACGTTTGGGATTGAGGGAGGGAGGGAAGGTAGAAGGGAGGGAGGGAGGGAGGGAGGGGGTGTAAAAAGGACAGAGGAAGGGAAGGAAGGAGGTGGAAGGTAAAAAATAGTAAGAGAGGTGGAAGGGATTTGGAAAGATGCGGAGGTGAAAAAGAAGAGAAAGAGAGAAGTAAGGAAATGAGGAAGAGAGGGAGGAAGGTTAGAAAGGAGCGGAGGTGGGATGGGAAAGATAGTAGGATGTGAAAAACGAGGGAAAGAGGAAGGCAGAAAATAGAGGTGATGATAAAAAAAAAGGAAGGAGGCGAGGAGGTAGTAGAAATGGTAGAAGAGAGAGAGGGAGTAGTGATAAGGATGAAGCAACGAGAGAGAGAAAGAGGGAGAGGGAGAGAGAGAGAGAGAGATAAAAAGCGAAAGTACACCACACTACAAAAACCAAGCCCGGAGGTAATTGTTTGGAGGGTAAGTGATGGCTGGTCGGCCCACCTTCATTATGGACAACAATGACCGACCTTTGACGGCCACACAACTAAACACCACCGCGACAAATACACTGATGTACGTGTGGAGGAGGGAGGGGGAGGGGGCAGTGGTGGGGGAGAGTTTGGTAAATGTTAGTGTGTGGGGGTGAAGTGTGTGGGTGGGTGTGGGTACTGGTAGGGAGAGTGAGGGTGTGTGATGGTAGTGGCTGGTGGGGTGGGTAGTAAGTGTA
The DNA here is from genome assembly GCF_018991925.1 of Homarus americanus. Lineage (NCBI taxonomy): Eukaryota > Metazoa > Arthropoda > Malacostraca > Decapoda > Nephropidae > Homarus > Homarus americanus. The sequence goes on from NW_024741189.1 coordinate 9,263,116, forward strand.
GGGGAGTAGGTTTGATATTGATAGTGAAACAGTTTATTTATCCATAAAAATACAGACACAAAGTGAACAATAACAACAACACTGACATGGGTGAGCCTGAACCCTCTCAGTGGCTCCTGTTATATACTGTACATTTATCTCAAGGAATTATTATATAACATTTAGTATCATCTGGATCACTACATGTTACAGGGTGTTGGTAAATACATATTAGAATGTTACCAAGTTTATTATAAAAAAAATATTTGTGGTAGGGATTAGGGAGGGAGGGGAAGGGAGAGGAGGGGTGGAAACTTCTAGGTAGGGGAGTGTATGTGAGTGCGTGTGAAAGAATCACTTTTCTCTTCTTATTTTCTCCTGTCCACTCTTCCCACCCTTTCTCTCTTTTCCTCCCTCCATCTTCTCACTCCCATTTCCCACGTCTCCCTCTCTCCTGCCTTCTTTCCTTCGCCCCCCCCCCCTCCACCTCCCCTTTCCTTCCCTCCCCTACGGCCTGAACACGACGGAGGGAGAGAGAAACTAGAAGGAAACAATGTGGTGAGAGTTTTAGAGGCGCGCCATTTTGTCGTCGACACAAGTTTGTAGGAAGTTAGTAAGAGGGAAACAAGTTAGAGGCTGGGCAACATGACCACAAGAATGGGCATTAAGGACCTGGAGGAGAGGGGAGGGAGAGTCAGAGGGGGGGGGGGTCAGAGAGAGGGATCAGGGGAGAGGTGGAGAGGAAAGAGGATGACTTACATATTCCATAGTTTCATTTACTTTTATTCTCTTGAAACACACAAGACGTTTTTATCGTGGCAGCTCAATAGCCGCTTTTCTGACCTGAGTGAAATTGTTTATCGGATGTTACATTGTTCAGTATTTATGATGTATTGCCTCAACAAGTCTATTTCAAGAGTACAAAAATTAATATGTTTAGTTTTCTTTACATCTTTAAGGAAAAATGTACTGTATACTGGCGGCCTGGGTAAGGCAGTGTGGATATAATGTACTGTAGTTCACCTGTGTAATTAGGCAGCCATTTATAACTAGGTGAACTGGGGTTGCCTTCGGCGTGAACCATTGAACCTGAGGACAGGAGGCGAGCGTTATATTCTGTTGGCCGCCCCATCCCTTAACTACTGGCAGCAAAGGACCAATGCAACTCAAATACTCTGTAACATTCATTGCCATAATATAAAAATAACTGGGGTCTGATGAACACCCTTTGTGGCCTGTACTCTGTAAACCTTTTTCGCTACTGTTCACTGGATAAGAATGGGGTACACAATAAACTAGCTGCTGTCCGCGGCAAATTTACAAAAGAAACACACACACACACACACACACACACACACACACATGTAATTAACCCATTTATATAATCTTTCTGTTGATGAAACAGGGGCCATTACATCAGGGCCATTACACACACACACACACACACACACACACGAGATGAAGAAACACAGCTCAACTGCCTTAGTGAACTCGTTGTTGCATCACCGTCAGGGAGTAGCTCGTTAAGTCATTACTACCACGACGGTATAAAATATTACACGAAAGAAATACAACCTGACGACGTTGAAATATAAATTGTTACTGATAATGTTCCTTAGCTGAAAGTAATTGTGTTCGATACAAGATGTAATGAGGTCAACATTCTCTAACTAGACTCTTGGTAATATCTAACAACTACAGTTTGGGGTCATGTATTACCTTAAGTAGATACCAACTATTACTAATCATGTCAAGAGAATTTTGTCCATAACCGCACGTGATGTAAGTACGGGGTTCATATAAGGTGTTGACAGTGGTCGCTTTTAGTGTTTCAGTTTAAAGTTATTTGTCTTTTATTTTATCCCTTTCTTTTCTCTTCGCTTCCCCCCCTCTCCTCCTCCTTTTCTTCTCTTCCTCGTTTTCCCTCTTCTTCACTTCTCGCCTTCTCTTCTCCCTTTTCTCCACCCCTCTCCCTCTCTTCTTCCCCTTTCCCTCCTCATATCTCCCTTCCCCTCTTCTCTTCCTTACCCCTCTTTTCCCATTCCTTCACCCTTTTTCTCCACCACTCTCCACCCCCTTCATCCACCACAACCTCTCCACCACCCTCCCTCCACCACAGCCCCTCCATAAATAAGCCAGTTGTATCAGCACCACAAAGTAGGTATGTGTGTAAGAGTGAGGGGATGTGCCAATAACACTTCCCCTCACTCTTCCCCATTTCCTCTCTCCTCCTCTCCTCTCCTCTCTCTTTCTCCTTTCTCCTCCTGCCCTCACTCACCCCTTAGTCATCTTTCCTCCTCCTTTTAACCCTCTATCTTTTCCCCTCTTTGCTCTCTACTTTCTATCTCTTCCTCTAACTTTCTTCCTTTTTGCTCTCATTTCCGCTACGCCCCACCTGGCTGATAATTGATTGATTAAGTGGCTGGCTGGCTGACTGACTGACTGACTGACTGACTGACTGACTGGCTGGCTGGCTGGCTGGCTGGCTGGCTGGCTGGCTGGCTGGCTGACTGACTGACTGAGAGAACTTTCATCACTCCCTCTCGAGCGATGAACATTTTCAGTTTAACAACTTTATTGGCAAAGCTTGGAGTACAATTTTCTTATTCTGAATAGTTCACTAAGGTTTTGACACTGAGGGTGCTATCATATACAGTATAAGTCATATTCTATTTGAGGACTGAATCAGTGTGGACTAGTAAATTTAGGAGGGACTACAAGAATGTTCTCAAGCACTCCTGATTCAATGTAGTAGTTACATAGTTCATGATACAATAAGCCAGGTGGCAGCGTCACATTCAATAATAAAGTGTTCAAGTGTATGCTTAAAAGGTTTATCACAAAGTTTACATGCTGAGTGTTCCGGTATGGGCACTGAGTCACTAACTTGCCAGATGTGTCTGTATCCTAGCCTAATTCTGGCCACGACTACATCACATTGCTTGGTTCTGTCCTTGTGCTGGCCATACCGGAACCTCTTGTCACAAAATTTGTCATATATTTACTGATGCCACAACTACCAGGTCTCTGCATTTCTCAGTTCTTCTAAATCCTAGTTCATGATTTTGTCTTGTATGTTTTTAAGTACAGCATTGGACAGGCCAAGGTCCCGGTCTACATGTTCTTTCTTACTTGCCTCATTGGCCAGTCTATCAGCACAGTCATGATTCCTAATTCCAACATGGGACGGAATCCACACGAATTCAATACGAAAGTTGTTCTCCTTAGCAGTTATCACATTTATTTTTAATATCATAGACAGCTTTAGACATTGAGGCTGATGGTCTGTTCATCGATTTCAAAGCGCTTTGGGAGTCACAGAATATCACCCCACCTCCATTTTCTTTAAGGTAGTCTGTTCAGTTTGTGTTGTGTTGGCCCAGTTGTTCAGCCTTTGTTTGTTTGACACTATCATCTCTTTTTCTTTATATATTACAAATGCACAGCCTGTTCTACCTGTGTTTGTCTGCACAGAACCATCAGTAAAAGCATAACATTCACTTGATTTAATAAGCTCTATGTGACTGTTAATAATATCTAGTGTAACACATCTCACCACATTAGTGTGTAACATTTCCTTACTACCAACAGGAGTGTAATTAATAGGAACTGATATATCCAGCCAAGGAGGAATGGCATTAATAGGTTCGTCTGGGGTGATTGGGACATTCAGTTTCAAGAGATCAGTAACACTTTTATGAAGCCACGCCCCATAAAGAGTCTTTTGTGGAACGTTGGTGAGATTTCGGGATTACTTAGATAGAATATCATTTTTTTCCTTCAGTTTCTTCTTCTTCTGCTCTGCCTTACCATGCACTCCTTTCCCCTCCCCCCCCCTTTTCGCTCTCCTTCTCCTTTCCCTCGCCCTCCTCTCCCTCCCTATTCCTACTTCCACCCACTTCCTCCCACTCCTACTTCCAGTAATCCCCATCCACCCAACCCTTCATTCACCCACTCCTCCCCTCCGCCTACTCTTTTCATTCCCTTTCTCATCCAATCCAGTCTTCTACTAATGCTCTCTCCTCATCCACCCACTACTCGAATAGGCAAATTATTCCAAGCTTTTCCAATAAAGTTAAACTAAACCAAAAAAAAACTAACCACCATCTGCTCCCTCATCCGCCCACCATCCATCCACCCTCCTTCACTCAACCTCATCCACCCACTTCTCACTACATACCTCCTCCACCCACACCTCATCCACCCGACCTCAACTCTCCTCCACCTCTTCCACCTCCACTATGTTGCTCTCACCTCCACTTCTTCCACCTTTCTGTCCCACCACCCCCCACTATGAGCCTGTCCCACTTTTCCCTTGCCTCTCCTGACGTATTTAAGGGGTTGAGGTAACAGTGTAGCTCTGTCATATAAGTGGCGGCATGACGGGCGCCGGCTGGCATCTGGGAGAGAGGAGGAGGGAGTAAGGGAGGACGAGGAGAAAGGGAGAGAAGTTATGGAATGTGACGGGAGAGGGGAAGGAACGTGGCGGAAGAGGAGACGAAAGGGGTTGGGAAAAAGGGGTGAGGAAATGGGTCTAAAGGGGAGAGGAACGCTGAAAGGGAGGGGAAGAAAGGGGAAGATGATGTCGCAGTGTAGGAAAGAGAGAGATCAAGTGATGTTTTCATGTGTATGGAGACTAATAAGAGCTGTGTGTGCATGTGTACATCAGGGGTCGTACATGAATTAATGGAGGAGGTTCACGCGATAGAAATTTATACAATTTTGAGAAATGAATGCTAACGAACACACACACACACACACACACACACACACACACACACATGAATAAACAATATGCACAAGTGAAACTCAGACCATTTCTGGGTTTGTATCTCTGGTCAGGTGTGTTAGGGGTCAGGCACCACCACCACCATCACCACCACTAATATGGCCTGGCCAGGTGTGTTAGGGGCCAGGCTGCATCACCACCACCACCAATATGGCCTGGTCAGGTGTGTTAGGGGTCAGGCACCACCACCACCACCACTAATATGGCCTGGCCAGGTGTGTTAGGGGCCAGGCTGCATCACCACCACCATCACCACCACTGTGGTCTGGCCTGGTGTGTTAGGGGCCAGGCTGCATCACCACCACCACCACCACCACCACTGTGGTCTGGCCTGGTGTGTTAGGGGCCAGGCTGCATCACCACCACCACCACCACCACTGTGGTCTGGCCTGGTGTATTGGTTGCCAACCTGTGCGACACCAACATAAACATCCCGTTAATGCAATGTCACTCTCTCAAAATTACTCGACAAAATTACCAACCAAGTAATAATATACATGGTGTAAAACCACATTAAATAATCACACCATTTCAGTCAAGTGTGGCTGAAATACTCACCCAGATCACCCGCCACCTAATTACATCCACTTAGGGTCCGATTTATTTGTCATCCATCCTTGCATTTTTGGTCATCATTTACCTGTGTAGGTAATCAGGTAACCTTAATTTCCTATTTTATAATCAGGTCAGTTTGGGTAAATCTGCTGGTTAGTTGGTTTCAAACTGATATCTGTCAAAGATCTAGTCATAGTATTTGAGAGAGAGAGAGAGAGAGAGAGAGAGAGAGAGAGAGAGAGAGAGAGAGAGAGAGAGAGAGGCTGCACTTTCATAGCTCAGAGCTTAATGAAACAACAATATTGCTATTGGATTCTACGTTTAATTCACGAGGCCCGAGTGAACAATGCAGAGGGTGCTTTTTCCCCGCCCACTGCCACCCACTGCTGCTGCCACCCACTGCCATCCTTCACCACTCACATCCAACACCTCTACCGGCCACTAATTACCATTACCCCTTTCTTACTTGCCACTACCCACCACCACTCACCACCCACCAAGCACCACCAGTACCACCACCACCACCAACCACCACCCACCACCATCACTACCAACCTCCACCACCACCATCCTCCACCACCACCACCATCCACCATCACCATCCACTAACACCCCTACCACCAACAGTCACTCCTCCACCACCGCCACCCACCACCACAACCACCTTCACCACCCACCACCACAACCACCTTCACCACCCACCACCATCACTACCAACCTCCACCACCATCCACCATCCTTCACCACCATCCACCAACAGTCACTCCTCCACCACCGCCACCCACCACCACAACCACCTTCACCACCTTCACCACCCACCACCATCACTACCAACCTCCATCACCACCATCCGCTACCACCCACCACCACCACCATCCACTTCCACCCACCACCACCATCCTTCACCACCCACCATCCTCCACCACCACCCAGTTCCACTTTTACCTCAATCCATTTGTGATAGAGACGAGTGAGTCAGCCAGACCGTGACCTCTAGCACAGAAAGAAGGAAATTTGGGGTTTATGGGAGAAACAAATAAACAATAATAATAGAATAGGATAAATAATGGTTACAAAGAGACTAGAGATAAAGGAAACTAAATAAAGATGAATAAATGACTCGCAGACGAAAGACAAAACAAACGAAGTAAAGAAATTAAATTTATATATCTCAACCAATTAAAATTATTAAAACTTGATATTAAAAAGTGATTATAAACCGATTTAAAATTATACAAGAAACAATCAAACATTAATAAAAAAATTAAATAAATAAATAAATATGAACTTAAAATGTACTTGTAAATAATTAAACAAAAAATAATAAAAATCTGTGTTTTTTTCTACATACAATACATTAAGTCATAAAACCTCTTAAACTTCAATGACAAGCTTTTATTTTATTGTATTTTTTTTTCTTCGTTAACCTTTTGTTTCTATGTTTCAGGTATGTTGTTGATGACCAGACAACTAGACAAGGTATGTTATTGTTATGTCATATTCTCGTGCGGGGAATAGAGAGGAGGATGGGAATGAAGATGGGGATGAAGAAGGGAGATAAGAGAAAATCCGATTAAACGGGTCAGGGAGGAGAATGGGAAGGTGGGGGCATGACGAGAAAAGAGTTGAGGTGGGGAGTAAGGGCGGGTGACTGGGGAGTAAGGGCGGGTGACTGGGGAGTAAGTGTGGGGGCATGACGAGAAAAGAGTTGAGTGACTGGGGAGTAAGGGCGGGTGACTGGGGAGTAAGGGCGGGTGACTGGGGAGTAAGGACGGGTGACTGGGGAGTAAGGGCGGGTGACTGGGGAGTAAGGGCGGGTGACTGGGGAGTAAGGACAGATAAACAATCACTGGATAAAGGAGGATTGAGTAGAACCGTCAACAGGGGGCAGCACTATCAATAACTCGGCCTCTGCTGGAAAATTTACAGGTGAAAATTACTCTCATTAATTTTAAGATTTTTTGAGCCAATATTTTGTTTTTTATTTGCTAATTATGTTTGTATATTTCTCTTGAACATTAAACTCACATGCTGTGCTAAGTTCACTGATTTTTATTTTTTATTTTTGTGCTGTATAAATTATCATGGTCTTATCTACTTGAAATATGTATTTTGTGAATATTTTTTATGAGTTTAACTTTGTATATGAAATTCGTTTATATCTTTATAAAATTTTAAGATTCTGACTCAGGAAGTTTAATTAGAAGTGAGAGGAGAAATGTGAATATAAACGCTGAGTAAAGGTTTTATCTTATGAGTAGTAAAGGTGTTAACATTCATACCAGACACATAAGAATATAAGAATGGAGAAAACTGCACCGGGCCTATTGGTCCATACTGGGCAGTCCCTTTCACACCCTATGTTTGAAGCTATCCAGCGTATTCGAGTTAATGATGATATTTGGTAACTTGTTCCATTCATCCACTATTCTGTTACCAAACCAGTGTTTACCTATTTCGAGCCTAAATCTAATTTGTCTAATTTAAAACCATTGTTACGAGTTCGCTCCTGGTTGGATAGTTTGAGTACCTTTGTTATGTCCCCTTTGTTTATCCCTGAATTCCATTTATACACTTCGATCAAATCGCCCCTCACTCTTACGTCTCTCAAGGGAGTGCAAATTAAGATGCTTAAACCTGTCTCTGTACTCAAGGTTCCCAATGCCCGGGATTAGTCTTGTCATTCTCCTCTGGATTATTTCTAGGGATTCTATATCCATTCTGTAGTACGGTGACCAGAACTGAACTGCGTAATTCCAGTGAGGTCTCACGAGCGCAAGATGTAGTTTTAGGATCACCTCGCTAGTCTTGTAACTAACATTCCTTTGTATGATCCCAAGTACTTTGTTAGCCTTGATTCGAGCAAATACTGTACACACTGTTAACTTGGTTTAAGATTCCTACTTATCATTATTCCTAAATCGTTCTCACAGTCGAATTTCTCTATAACAACGTTGTTCATCTGATATCTGGTTTCTCGGTTTGCATCTCCTAGACTAAGTACTTTACATTTGTCCACATTGAATTTCATCTGCCATTTTTCAGACCATTCAAAAAATTTGTTTAGATCTTCCTGTAGTTTTGCGGAGTCCTCGTCAGATTTAATTATACGCCCTATTTTAGTGTCATAAGCAAATTTACTTATGTTGCTGTCTACGCCTATATCTATGCCGTTTGTGTATATAATAAATTATAATGGGCCAAGTACTGAGCCTTGGGTACTCCACTAGTGACGTTACCTCAATCGGATTTACTGCCGTTAAAGCTTACTCGCTGTTTCCTGTCCTGTAACCACGCCCTAATCCATTTTAGAATATCTCCTTCAATTCCATGAGCCGCCACTTTTCGTATTAGTCTTAGGGAGGGACTCTGTTGAAGGCTTTGCCCGTCGTCCACTGATTCGAAAACAACTGAAAAGAATGTTAATAGATTAATCAGACACGAATGCCCACTTGTGAAGCCAGGTTGGGAATCATTGATCAACTTGTGCTTCTCCAGGTGATTTCGAATAGAGTTTGAAATTATTGCTTCCAGCAATTTGCCTACAATTGATGTTAAACTGATTGGACGGTAGTTAGAGGATAGTGATCTGTCTCCCGTCCTGAAAATTGGTATCACATTAGCTATCCACCAGGGTTCTGGTACTTCACACGTTTTTAATGACATTTTAAATTTTCTAAGGGCATACTAAGCTCTTCCTTACATTCCTTTAATACTCTGGCAAATATTTCATCTGGATCAGGTGACTTATTAGGCTTTAGTTTGTCTATTTGCTTACTAACATCTTTACTAGTCACTACTATCTCGCTTACTCTATTTTCTTCACTAACTCTTCATATAGTTGGTGCCTTGGGTATCATGTTAAAATTTTCAGTGGTGAAAACTGTTGAAAAATATCTGTTCAGATTATTGCTCATTTCTCCATCGTTATCCGTTAACTCCCCGGTATCTGACTGTATTGGTCCAATCTTGTCACGTGTTTTAGTTTGATACATTTGGGAGAATCCTTTGAGGTTTGACTTCGCCTCCCTTGCTATCTTCAGTTCATTATTCTAATTTGCTTTTCTTATCTCATTCTTAACCCTATTGGCCAATACCTTAAAATATTCCCAGAGGTAAACATCACCACGATTTATTCTCCTACCTCTAGTCTTCCTTTGTCCAATAATATTCTTTAAATAATTATTTATCCATTTGGGGTCATTGTTATTTGATCTGAGTTTTCTGTATGGTATGTTCTGCCTATGTACATTATATAACTAATTATTCAAATTGTTGTGGAACTCGTCAACCTCAACCGCTATATTTTGCGAAGTTATCATTGTCAAGTCACCAGGTAAAGTGAGGTTGCACCTCTGTGGGCACAGTGTGTGAGGTCACCTAATTTGAGGAGGTTAATTCACCCCCAAACGTGATACCCCTTCTCTCAGCTGCCCTTTCAAACTATCAAAGTTTGCCCTTTTGAAATCTGGGATTTGAATGGAATTTTCCTTGCGACTGACATTAAATTCTACTTTGAATCTCACTTCTTTGTGATCGCTGTTAGCTAGTTCATTCCCTACCTCGACATTGCTAATGAGGTTTTCTCTGTTTGACAGAACTAAATCGAATACATTATTACCCCGGGTGGGTTCGGCTATATGTTGACTTAGGAAACAGTCCTGAACTGTTTCAATAAAATCCTATGACACTGAGTTACACGTAAAGTCGACCCAGTCTATTTGACTAAAGTTAAAGTCGCCTACTATACAAACTTTGCTATTATCTGGATGCCCTGTGCATTTCATCCCAAAGAAGTTCGCTCATTAACTCTATCAAGATTATGAGGTCTATATGTTACTCCTATGATTAATTTTTCCCTACCATCGATAATTCCATCCAAGTTGTTTCTGTATTCAGTTCAATTTTTATTTCCTTATTTATTTCACACTTCAGATTATCCCTGACATAGATTGCTACTCCACCTCCTTTCCTAATCTGCCTATCGGTATGGAATGATTTGTAACCTGGAATTTGGTATTCGACAAATAACTCACGTGAGTCTAAGTTTATCCATGTTTCGGTGAATGCTATTATATCGATTTTTTCGGTACATGCCAACGCCCTGATTTCATCCATTTTGTTTCTCATACTTCTACTGTTTGTGTCGTAGACATTTAAGTTAGTCGTGATCTGAGTCCTCTCTTTGCCGCTTTTAGGTTTTAACTCCCTGCCTAATTTAGTTTGTCATCATTCCTACCACTATATCTCTGTAACTTTTCATTGTGTTTACCCGTTCCCACTGCAGTCTCCTTGATCCCGTGCTTACATGTTCCCTAGCAGTTTCAGACTTCGACATCTTTTGAACTGCTCTCACGAGAGAACCAGCCAGGGTTGCCACCCCATCCCTAGACAAGTGTACCCCATCCCTAGCATAAAGGTCCCTTCTGCTGTAAAAGTTGTCCAAGTTGTCAATGAATGATACTAATATTGACTTGCAATATCTGCCAAGACGGCCGTTGACACCAACTGCCCTTGACAACCATTCATTGCCAACTCTCCTAGGCACCATATATGATAGGGATCCCTCCCTTCACCCTAATACGTTCGATAGCTGTCTTGAACTGTATTAAAAATAAATATATGTATATTTTCAGGAATTATTTTTCAGTGTTTCAATTGAAGTCCTGAAGATTTTAACTTAGAAATGATACGATGTTCCAGCACGGATTTTGTTTGGTCTTGGGTGAAGATGTTTGTGAAGTATACGCCCGCGACTTACCTGCTGGAAGGTGGCAGATCAGCTTATTTGAACTTCGATCGATTGTTGCAGCTGCTGTAGTGATTTTCTTGTGTTGCCACGTGCTTAGATGAACAAACACTACCTTCATTTTTTTTAACTAAGGAGAGAATGGTGTTATGACACAGGCATCTCTGATATTAAATTCCCTTTTGAATTCTTTTTCACTTTGAACAACAGAGACGTATTTAGTGTAAAGTTCAACGGTATTACTACGTGTTGGCACATCGTAATGTTACATAGTTCAAATATGCAGAGCTTCATCTGTTATACTGAGAAATTATTTGAACAAGCGGATATTATTTATACTTATATACAATATACAGTAAGCGTGTCTGATATAAATAGATCGCCCGGTATAAGATGTGTGAACCTAACCGAGATACCATGGTAGATGTCATGGTTGAGTCATTGCCGTATGGTGACACCGACTTAGATGGTATCATAACCTAAGGCAGAAATATACCTGAATCCTCAACCCCATCGTTTCTATTATGAACCATTTCTCCTTCAAAAAAAATCACCTGGAACATCCGGGAAGGTACAGAGGAGGGGTGACACTATCGCGACAGTCGACCATGTATGAGTAAAGATACACGCTGGCCCACTTAATAATTGTTGAGGCGAGAGTCGGCGCTTGTGGTGTGTGTGTGTGTGTGTGTGTGTGTGTGTGGTGGCGGGAGGGGGAGGCACTGTTGTGGTCATATTTCTGCTCAACACATTGTCTCTCTCTGCCGTGTTGATGCCAGTTTAGGTGTGTGTGTGTGTGTGTGTGTGTGTGTGTGATAACATAAGCACAGACTGACAGAGGAGTGGAATGTAGCATATGTTAGTAGACGATTTTTATGATTATGATATAAAAATGAGCCAAACGTGTTCAATAGATACTTGGGACACCTGAAGATGATTAGACACCCCAGTTTATTTCACCCAAAGCTTAGCCACCTTAGCGATACCACTCCCATCCCATATTCTACACCTCCTGTCATACTACCTCCTGATTTCGGGCGCCGTAGGAGGAGGATCTTGATACGAGAGTTAAATTTATTACTGCAGGAGTTGTGTGACTGTGAAAAGATACCAGACGAAGAGTGATTGATTTACTTGGTGCTGTTTTCTCTCTCTCTCTCTCTCTCTCTCTCTCTCTCTCTCTCTCTCTCTCTCTCTCTCTCTCTCTCTCTACACACACACACACACACAGCCTTCATCAATCAGGTGGTCGACATATAAGATTTAGCCTCTAGTCCATTTCCAATATCTAGTTGGGAGAGAAGGACGAGAAGCAGAGAAGGATCAGGAGGAGGGGAGGAAGAAGGATGAGGAGCAGAGAAAGATCAGGAGGAGGGAGGAAGAAGGATGAGAAGCAGAGAAGGATCAGGAGGAGGGGAGGAAGAAGGATGAGGAGCAGAGAAAGATCAGGAGGAGGGAGGAAGAAGGATGAGACGAGGGAAGGAGAATTATGGAGGACGAGAATGAAAAAGGAGAAGAAAGGATTAGTATAGAGGAAAGAATAAGGCAAGAGAGTGAGAATTGTGGAAGAGGAAAAAGGGTTAGATAAATCGGTGGAAAGCAAGTATGAGAATAAGAGGTGGAGAAGTAATGGAGTAAGGATTAGATGCAATGGAAGGGTAGGGGAAGAGAGGGAACAGGAGATGAAAGAAGAGTAAGGATAGGGAAGAAGAATAAGGGACTAGATGAAGTGGGATGGGGTAAGGGAAAAAGATTGAAGAAGAATGGAGAAAGAAGAATGGAATTAAGGAAGGTAGACAAAGAGAAAGAACGATAAAAAAATTTAGAGAGTCTCGATATGAAAGGAGGGAGAAATGGAGAGAGAAGAATTGAATAAAGGAAGGTGGACAAAGAGGGAGAGAGAGTGATAAGGAACAGAGCGTAGAGAATCCCCACAAGAAAGGAAGGAAAAGGAGAAAGAGAGAGAGAGAGAGAGAGATATTGTAACTGGACACAAGAGAGAGAGAGAGAGAGAGAGAGAGAGAGAGAGAGAGAGAGAGATAATGACTACACACAAGATACACATACAGATTGTCTCTCCAGTAAATAAAGTCAGTCTGCGTTTAGGTAACAAGTCTTAAATATTCCTAAGTTAAGTTTTCCTCGGTGAAGATAACGAATTTCCTAAGTTTTTCCCTGGATACTTAAAGTTTGATAAGTTACTTTTTATTCCTAACTCAGGATATTAAGTTTCCTACTCTCTTAATTTTCCTTATTACTTAAGAGCCCAAGTTACTATTTCCTGAAAGAATGATTAGGAAGTTTCATTTTGTTGATAATATAGGTAAAACACACACACACACACACACACACACAATGGACCCCCCTCTTAACTAAAACAATAGTCTCATCAAATTGGAACGTGAGGGACAAGGTCTTTGTTGTGTGGCCAGTTATCTCGACCTTATATAGAGCTGACAACCACGAGGGGAACAGAAGCCTCGAATTAATCACCCAAATGAAAAAAATTATCAGTTCTCTCTGTTTCTCCTTTTCTTTTCTCTTTCTGTTTCTCTCTGTTGCTCTCTTCCTCCTGTTTTGTTCTTTCGACTATATTATCTTATTCCTTATATTTTCTCTATCCCTCTGTTCCACGATCTCTCTCTCTCTCTCTCTCTCTCTCTCTCCTCTCTCTCTCTCTCTCTCTCTCTCTCTCTCTCTCTCTCTCTCTCTCTCTCTCTCTCTCTCTCTCTTCCTTTACTCTATCCCTCATCCGTTCAATCTTTTCTTCCCTCTCCCTTCTTCTCCATTGCTATTTCCTTCACATTCATCAATCTCTTCCACTAACAAATCCATCCCCTTTCTCTCTCTACTATTTATCCAATTTCTCATCAATTCTTCTCACTTACACCTATCTATACACCAGTAAAAATATATATATATATACACTCATACAACCATATACAGTACCTTCACTAGTAAGGATCGAACCCGGGGCTAACAACACAAGAGACGGGGTTGCTACCATGGAGCTACCCGCCGTTAAACTAATTTGTCTTATTTGAATGGATAAAAAATATAGTTTTGTTATATTTTTAGGAAGCCTGGATCTTGTGGTTGAACATACATACATACATACATACCGTACCTGGCGCTCCTCGGAGCAGCCAGGTCAACTGCTATGTTGGCCCATACCAACTCCCTCCCCTGAACCCTCCTCCCCACCGGAATATCAACAAGTTCACGCCAGAAGTTACTATTTCATTTAGGAAAGAAATGGAACCAGTGTTAAACAGAGGTGAACAGTGGTGAACAGTGCTTAAGTCAGTGAGAACAACTCAACAGTAACAGTGGTACCCAAGTTGACCTTTCACACAGTGAGGTCCCAGGTACCCAGTGATAACGGCCCGTGAGACCCAACTACCAGCGATGTGTTAATCCGTCTACGATAGGAAGGCCTGGAACCACACCTCACTCATATAACACCATCTGTGAGGGAATTACTACACCACGTGAGGCCCCTCATAACACCATATGTGAAGGAGTTACTACACCACGTGAGGCCCCTCATAACACCATCTGTGAGGGAATTACTACACCACGTGAGGCCCTCATAACACCATCTGTGAGGGAATTACTACACCACGTGAGGCCCCTCATAACACCATCTGTGAGGGAATTACTACACCACGTGAGGCCCCTCATAACACCATCTGTGAGGGAATTACTACACCACGTGAGGTCCCTCCTAACACCATCTGGGAGGGAATTACTACACCACGTGAGGCCCCTCATAACACCATCTGTGAGGGAATTACTACACCACGTGAGGCCCCTCATAACACCATCTGTGAGGGAACTACTACACCACGTGAGGTCCCTCCTAACACCATCTGGGAGGGAGTTACTACACTACGTTTTTGCTGTTCAACACCTACATTAATCTGTATGTTCACTGTATGTTCCTTTACCTTTCTCTAATGAAGGCTTTTGTTAAACCACCAATGTATGTAATAAGTCATTTATGCCCAATGTATATTTTCAGCCTTCGGGCTGCAGAACTTTTTCAATAAACCAATTATTATTATTATTATTATTATTAAATAGGAATTGATTACTTTAATAAAAATAAGAGTAGGAAACATTTGTACAGATCACAATACCCCGAGAGACGCCATAAAAGAGAATACAGTGAACACGGAACTCTTGAACGAAACACGAGTTGATAAATAGTGAACAAGAAAGGTCTCTCTCTCTCTCTCTCTTCTCTCTCTCTCTCTCTCTCTCTCTCAGAAAGAAAGATGGTAGAACAATAGTACGCTCCAAAGACCACACAAAAAATAGCTCAAAAACAAAAGAATTGACCGTGAAAATAACATGGACCGAGTAGCCATTGTCCTGACGGGGAAAATTACTGAGTTCACGCCGTATTAACAGCAAGAGTCAGGGAGAAAACCGCCTGACCTAAGGGAATATGTTCGGTGGTGGGGGAAAACTTTAACCTGTCGTGTATCTTCTATAAATATATATTTTTTTATTTTATTTTTTTATTTTTTTTTATTTTTTTTTTTGTATGTGTATTCGTTATGTATGTCCACATCTTTCAAGAGAGAAGGAAAACTTGTTGAGTGACCCTCCCACCTGGCCTGGCCTGACCTAACCTGACCTAAACTCCCCTAGCCTCGCCTAACCTGACCTGAATCTAACCTCATCTCACCTGATCTTATCTTACTTAACCTGACCTGAATCTAACCTCATCTCACCTGACCTTATCTTACTTGACCTGACCTGAATCTAACCTCATCTCACCTGACCTTATCTTACTTGACCTGGCCTGAATCTAACCTCATCTCACCTGATCTTATCTTACTTGACCTGGCCTGAGTCTATCCTCATTTCACCTAACTTGACCTAACCTAAGCTAACACAGTATTACATATAAAGAGCAAGATACAAAGTCAAGCTCCTGATAATCACTCTACAAAGACTATACTGCCCGTACAGTTATTATACACTATTGTAATGTAAATATTGTCCAGGATATTTACAATACAATAGTGCTTAATAACTTTCTGGGCAATATTTACAATGCATACATGAATAACATGAGCTCCTCCCTGTGTATATGAATGAATGTTGTGTGTATAGTAGTTGTGTGGATGGAATAAATGAATAACACTTAGAGGGATTCGCCGCAAGTGGGTGTTTGAGGCGAGAAGAAGACAAGAGACGAATGTAAACAAACTCCCAAAAGAGACGAAAGTTTGAAAGTTTTGATAAAGAGGTGTCGTGTTGTGGCCAGGGGGCGTCTCATAGTACTTATTAAAGTAAACATTGCTGGAAAAAATTATATATGTTCTATGATGTCATGAGTAATATCACGTATAATAAATGAATACATTACACGTTTACCATATAGCATAATGTATGATAATGTTTTGTATTTTTTTTTTACTATTAATTCATTTGCATTTTATTGATCATGTCCTCCCCTGACAAAGACCTCACCAAGAATTTTCAAAAAACAAAAACAAAAAATAACCCCGTTCAAGTGCCATATAATACCCTAGTCAGGGTTGAGATAACTGCTTCCCACATCAACACTTTAAGGAGTGAAATCTTGTAAATAATATTGGTAGGTATGACCCTTAGCGCCTGGGTGTGTTATGACGGGGAAGACCTTGGGTAGGACCTTCTGCTGGGTGGAACAAAGCGATATAAAGATATGCAGGAATTTTAAAAAAGTCGTTCTCTCCAGTTTCCGTCAGTGGGTGTGGGTAGGGAGGGGGGTAAGGGGGGTGTGAGGGGATGGGGGGAGGTGAAAGAGGAGGACGAGAGTAAAGAAAAGAATGATAGAGATAGAAGGGAAAGAGAAGTAAAGGGAGGAATGGAGGGAATATCAAGAATCGTCCTCACCAGCTCCGGGAAAGGGGAGATGGAGGGGATGGAGGAGAAAAAGGTGGAGTGCAAAGGGCTGGGAGAAAACGGAAGAGAAAACCGAGGGCTGGAAGGGGTAAGAAGCGAAAGGGGGGGTAGGTGATGGAAGAGTAAAAGGGGCTGGGTCGTGGAGGGGAAGGAAGGGGAGAGGTCGCCATTGTCATTAAAACGATCGGCATTCCTGTACCGTCTGGGGGGTGGAGGGCGAAGAGTGTGCTGGGAAAATAATACACAACAGTTGTATTGCCCTTGTCACTAACCGTACCACCCTCCCTCCCTCCCTCCCTCCCTCAGCATATTTCACAGTGAGATTAAACTTCTTAATGCTACCTGGAGGAGTTAGGTTGATTATGCTAATTTATTTTAGGTTAGTTTAAGTTAATGTAGGTTAGGTTAAGTTTGGTTAGGTTAGCTTAGCTTAGCTTAGCTTAGGTGACTAAGTTTATTGGGCTATATTAGGTTATTGTGGGTTGGTTAAGTTAGGTTAGGGGTATGTCAGCTTAGCTCAGGTTAGGTATGGTTACGTTAGGTCTGGTTTAGGGCCGTAGCTCCAAAACTATTCATCTCGTGTTGACTTAAGACTTGGTGACCGAATCGTGCTCGTGTGGCTGAAGGTCTCTGGCACACAGAGTAAGTACACCAGGATCGTAAGTCCAAAGTTAGTTCAGATTCCGTGTTGATGCTGCAAAAAACATGAGTGTGTAGCGGCGCCACTAAAATAACAGTGTAGTGGCGGCACTGTAATAACAATGTGTAGCGGCGCCACTGTAATAACAATGTGTAGCGGCGCCACTATAATAACAATATGGAGCAGGGCCTCTAACTCCCGACTCAGCACTATTAGTATTTTCATGTAGTTGACGGCCTTGATGGTGTCCACGGTAGCCATAGTAAATAAGTAAGTGACCTCGAGTCAATAAGTGACGTGATAGGTCTAGGCACGTTTCCCCTCTCCTCCTACAGTGTTAATAATCCAGAAAATGGGCCGCCTACTACAGAATTTCCTGGTGAATTACCTACCAGCAACAGTTGAATTCGTTATGAGCTATGGTCTTTATCATAACCTTGCCTATATTGAATTTTGTTAATGTTGTAGAGGAAATGAACACAACCCTAGCTGAATGTATTCCTCTTGTGTTGTGTATAAATAAATTGTTTTGAAACTGTTAAAATTATTATGTTTATATTAATTAGATTATCATAAATTAATACTTAATTCGTGTATTATAACTCCAGCGAAATATAATTTTATTTATTGTTAGAATGGTTAACTACTGAGCTTTTTTATTCGATTTATGTAGTTGTTTTTACCTGAAAGAAAAATATTGACTTTTTTATTATTAGATTTTCATTTTATTAAAGTTAAACAGATTTAGGATCCATCTTCGAAATCTTCCTCCTACTTCTCTTCCCTCTCTAGATCACCCTTCTTCTCTCCTCCCCCTTTAGTTCACCCTTTCACTCCTCTCCTTCCTCTCTTATCCACTCTTCGTTTCCTCCTCCTACTTCTCTTCCTCCTCCAGTTCACCCTTCCACTCTTCCTTCTCCTCCACCAGCATCATCACCAGTCCGTGAGGTTCGGTGATAAACATAATCCCGGTTTTGCTCTGCTCCACCGACCATGAAATGCATTCAAGGGAGGTTAAACAGACTGACTGTAAGACCGTCTTAGGTAACAGGCCGCTCTCGCACCCACACAGGAGGAGGTAACATACTGCTCACAACACCCCCACACAGGTAACAGGCTGCCCACAACACCCCCATACAGGTAACAGACTGCCCACAACACCGAGGTTGCCCACAGATGCCCACAGGTAATCCACACACCTGTTCCAATACTCTCTCAGTCACTGATGTTACTGAAAGTGGAGGAGTATATAATAATAATGGTTGCCCCTCGTGTAACGAGGATGGCCGGCTCAAGGGCCACCTAGGCGTGAAGTTGTTTAGGGTGTAGAAGCTGTCGCCAACACAACAACCACACCCTAAGTTAACAAGTTGCATGACCCAGTGTCAAGGAATAGTCCGAGAAGACCGGACAACTCGCCAACTGCACTGGCTAAACATTACCCCGGAACACGATTCACTAATTGATTAACATCCAGGTCCCCAATTACTGCTGGGTAGACAGAGGCACCATGGTATACAAACACACTCACACAAGCATTTATTTACTGTGGGTATATTATGTTACTTTGTCTGTCTGCTACGGTTATGCCTTTCTTTTCTTACTTACACTTTATCATCTCCTTGTGCTCCATCCTCCCCATGCACAAACATACACACACACACACACTCTCCTCCTCTTCCTCCTACTCTTTACACTCTCCTCCTCTTCATCCCCCTCCCTCCCCCCTCACAGCCACTACCCTCCTCCCCCCTGACAACCTACATTCTCCCACCACACAAACAAGCATCACTCCACCTAGGCTCACCTGGTTTCCCTCGTTAACTAACACAGCCAGGCTATGGGTCCAATTACCTTCACAGGTCAATTATCCGAGAGTAGGATGAAAAAAAAAAGAAATACGAGGCCAATTATTAGTATAAATCCCGACCTGGCGCCCCCCGGTAAACATCACCCCCCCTTAGCAAACATCCCCGCAACCATCACCCCCAGCAACATCTCCCCTTCTCTTATCCTCTTTGCGCCTTCACCCCTCAACCTCTCCTCCTCCATCCCTTTACCCCTCTCATCATCCTACTTTTTCGCCCCTCTTCCCCTTATCTCTCCTCCCCTTCTCTTCACCTCCATCACCCGTCACTTTTCTCTCGCCCCTTCTCTTCACCTCCATCACCCCTCACTTTTCTCCTAGCTCCTTCTCTTCACCTCCATCACCCCTCACTTTTCTCCTCGCCCCTTCTCTTCACCTCCATCACCCCTCACTTTTCTCCTAGCTCCTTCTCTTCACCTCCATCACCCCTCACTTTTCTCCTCGTCCCTTCCTTTCATCCTCCCGTTCTCCCCTTTCCCCGCACCTTCCTTCCCAAGCTCACCCTATCCCTTCACCCTCTTCCGGGAGGTCTACACTGTATACACCTGTCGGCAGAACTCTTCAATTCGGCAAAATTTTGTGCACATTGTCTCCCTCTGATGCTCACAGGTGCACAAGTCGTGGGGCTCATGTTGACTCTGGGCACACACACACACACACACACACACACACACACACACACACTCAGAGGATTATACCGCGCCGTAAACAACTGCAGCAACACACCTGACAGCAACCAGCACAGCAGCTGCAGGACACTGTTTTCCGGCAAAACAAAAACATCGTTCAACTCGGTGCAATATCGTGCAACAGTTCACAGCTACACACACAACTGTTCAAATTGCACACACTGTATCTCACGTTCTCAGACTACTAAACGGTGTTCAACAGTGTACAACTCTAGCTACATACATGCGCACACACGCACACACACACACACACACACACACACACACACACACACACGGCAGTATGCGACTCTGCACCATTTCTGTAGTATTAAAACAAGTCTTGCATTACTCCGCAAGTATCCAGAAATCCTTTGATCAAAATAGACAAAAATAATAATAATCCTTGTTTTTTCCCTGTACATCGGCTCTCTCTCTCTCTTTCTAGATTATGAATCAAAAGTTTTACCACAAGACCGACACAAGGTTTGGATCAATATGAGTGAGTGGCCTGAGAGAGAGAGAGAGAGAGAGAGAGAGAGAGAGAGAGAGAGAGTTCGGGAACAATAACATAAGTGGTATATATTTCTCTTCCTAGGGATAGGGATGGGGAGGTGAGTGCCGCACTCGCGATAATAGTGATGAACCTTCATCATCACATCTCTCTCTCTCTCTCTCTCTCTCTCTCTCTCGCTCTCTCTCTCTCCGAAGGAACGTATATACAGTATATAAGGTATGATTGATTGATATGTTTATTGATACAAAACAAGAAAACACATCTCAAAGGGATTAAGTGACATAAGTCATCCCCACCCCAGACCAGGAATGCCCCTCTCAGGATTCACATAAATCCCTAATACAAATATATCTCAAATAATCAATTATAGTACACCCACTAAAAGATTATTCGGCACCCGTGTCATATTGTATCACGCCGTAGGTGCCGAATCATTTTTAGTGTGTGTACATAGTTATATTCTAGATGCAAAATTTCTATATTTCTTTAATATTTCATCTATTTTTCTATTTTTAAACATCCAATCTATTTGCTTGGAGACATTATTTATCTGGGCATTTATATATACATTAAGCAATGGGCATTTATATATACATTAAGCAATGGGCATTTCTATATACATAATGTGGCAGGGTATGGGATCTGGATGTTCTACAAACTCTACATTCTTTATCCTGTTCACTTCTCTCAGCTCCAAGTTCCCAGTAATATTTATATCCTAATCTTAACCTCATATACACTGAATCTTTCCACCTGCTCCTATCTTTCCCATCTGTAAAATTTGTGTTCATGAGAACCTGATGGTATTGCTTCATTGTTTCACTTTTATCATATATTTCATTAATTATTGAATTATCCTCTATTGATTGTATTTTCCGTAATTTATCCTTAATTGTTTCAAAGTTTTAATACATATTATGTTGATCTCGGCCTTTTTCGTGGCTCTTTTTGCTATTATATCTACTGCTTCATTAACACCAAGTCAAGAGACCCGTACAAATCGAACACTATGGCCTTTTTTCCTTATTGTATTTACTAATTATCTACATGAACCAATAAGAGATATATATATATATATATATATATATATATATATATATATATATATATATATATATATATATATATATATATATATATATATATATATATATATATATATATATATATATTTGTGTGTGTGTGTGTGTGTGTCTTTTATATTTGTGCTGGACTAAAATGACTCTGTTGTCTCCCTAATGAGACAATAGACCAATTATTTTTTAGGGGAGTCGATGAACGGATAAAACATCTACAAGAAAGAAAAATAAAAGGCGGTATTGTTAAAGTGAAAGGCAGAGTTTTTTTAACCTTCGTTCATGTGTGGAGATGATACCGTCTTTGTGTATGTTTTTCTCCTTTTCTCTTTTTTTATTAAATAAAGTTTAAATAAGTATTTTAGAGTCAGGGTTTATTAGAGTATCGTCTCAAACTAGCGTCGTTTAGCTTCACATGTGTGGTTGTGGTTTGCCTCGTGTAAAAAAAATTCAAATGACTATTTAGATATATTGAAATATATTATCGGGGTGTAGTGGTCACTCTACTGGTACAGTACCAATAATTGTTTTGATTTTTATGTATATAAAACATTTTGAGTAAACATTTATAATTTTATACCATTGGAGTTTCAACCTTAGATATTATAATAGTTGAAGTGAAGTAGAAATCCCGTCTATTTCCACCGGAAATTCCCGTTCGTTTCGAACTACTCAGATCATTGTTTCCGGAGGAAAATCTGACGGAGTACGTCCCGTGTTGCCGTCGTCTCCTAAGAAATGAGGAAATTTTGCCCCGTGAAAGCTCCTTAACTTAGACATTCAACTTACTAAACTCTTCGTATAATTACACAAGGTAATTGACTAATTTGGTTTCTGTGCATCATGAACAATGGGAAGACATTGGGCGTTGACTTACAGTGTACGGTGAAACGACATGAGGCGCTGTGAGTCATTATAGATTCTATGATTCACTTTGTATGCAAGTTAACGGTGTAAGTAAGTACGTGTGAATATTCTTACATGTTTTCTGTGCCATTTCTTATCACTTTCTTCACGTGTCGTGTAGCTTTCCCTGTTATTTCCTGTGTCACCTGTTCTACCCCACACACAAGAGGGAAATGAGAAGTAAAAGAGATGGACAGGACTTGGTTATCGGTACACTGAGACCTGCAGACTCAGCTCAGCGTGGGAGAGGAAATTCATGACAAAATCTCTAGGATATAAAAAAAAATGAATAAATCTTAAATAATTGTTTGAGGATTTTTAGATAAATTATTAGTCGTATCTGCAACTGCTGGGTTTTTATCCTTATGAATTAATAATAATCATGATGTGAAACTCCGAACTCTCCTCGAGGTTCTTACTTCAAACCAGATTATAAAATTATTCCGTTTTGAGCTCTGCTATTTTATCTCTTTCTCTCTCAATGAAAAATGTAATGTTCTGTTAACGTTATGGTAGGGAAGTGTTCTTAATATAGGCAATGTTATTATAATTTTCTATAACAACTTTATATGAAAATTATAAAGTTCTTGAATAAATAAACATTTAAATGCTTTAGTCATGTTTCCTGCTTATACCGACGATGCGATGACGTCACAAGCATCCTCTCGGTTTGAGTGGATGTTGCCAGAAGTCTTTAAGTTGATATTTGAATTTTAAGAACATGCCTTTGATATTTTTTTTACGGCGTTAAAGTTTGCTGTACATGTTACATACTGAAGTAATTATATTATTATCTTATTCTTTCTTCACTTCTGTTTATCCACGGTTAATGGCCCTGTGTTTTGTGTGTTTGTTATTCCCATCTGTTTCATGCTCCTCGTTACGAGATTTCCTGTTCGTTTTTTTTCTATTGTTTCTCCACAGTTATCGGTCCTTTGCTTCTTCTGGTGTTACTCTCATTTCTTTCACCTGTGATTTTCAACCTTATTTATTCTATTCTATTCGTTGTCCTCTTCTCCTTACCCATAGTTATTGGTGGTGTACTTTTCTGGTGTTTATTTTTAACTTTCATATCTTTTTCAATCATATTTGTCCTATTTTATCCTCTATTCACCTATGCCTCTCTTTCTTTTCATTCACACCTCCTTTACTCTCCAGCATCCCTCTCCTCTTCTCAAGTACACAGGCCAATCATTTCGCACGTTGATTCTCTTCCCTTCTCTTCTCTTTCTCGTTTCTTCTAAGTACTTGTTATCATCATCTCTTATCTCTTTCTCCCTTAACTGTGTCTCTAATAACAGTACAGTAAAAAGATAAAAACAAAACAGCAACAAGGAAACACAGCATTTAGATGAGTGTCTCCCTAGCAGCAGGTAAACAAACATAACTTTAAAATGTATTGGTACTTGGATCTTGAATTTAGTTTGTTTGTGTTGTACAGTCTTCCCTTCATGTCTGCTGTGTACTGCATGTAAGTGTCTCGCTTTATTGGTGCTGTGTAAGTTATGTTACTTTACTGCTGATGGTTATGTAAGTACTTTACTACATTTTACTGCCGCTGTTTATTTACCTTATTGCAGCCCTTCCCCCCCCCCCCCCCCTTTTGAGATGGTCATGGCGAGGGAAGGATGGGGGAAGGAGGTCAGTAGCCTGTGTAGGAATCCTCCATTGTTCTTGATAGTCTTGTCAAGGGCTACTTTAAAGCCCAGTACTGTTCTCGTTTTCACTACTTGATCTGGTCAGATGTATTTCCTTATCTTCGTCCAAACTAAAAGTTGGTTTAGGTCCTCTAATTTTCTGGAGTCATCGTCAGGTTTAATTACACGCCCTATTGTTGTGTCATCAGCAAATTTACTTATGATGATGTCAACGCCTATACATTAGTATCTATGTCGTTTATGTATATAATAAATAGTAATGCTCTAAGTACTGAGCCTTGGGGTACTCCATTAGTGACCTTAACCAAATCAGATTTAGTGCCATTAATGTTGACACGGTTTCCTGTCCTGTAACCACGCCCTAATCCAAGTTAGAATATCTCCTCTAGTACCATGAGCCTCCATAGACTCTGTGAAGGCTTTACTAAAGTCAAGGTAAACCACATCACAATCTAGTCCGTCGTCAAGTGGTTCGAAAACAGTGGAAAATAATGATACTAAATTGGTCAGACAAGAACGCCCTCTGGCAAAGCCATGCTGAGAATCAATAATCAATTTGTTTCAAATAATTTTCTCAACAGATGTTAAACTGGTTGGACAGTAGTTAGAGAATAGTGGTCTATCTCCCTTTTCGAAAATTGGTATCACATGATTGTAATGTAGATGATAGGGTAGTGGATGTTACCAGTATGTTAACAATAATACTTCGAAGAAAATTTACGTACCTGTATTATTTTATAGAAATTTGAAAGATGATTATTCCCCTGCCGTACCTTCCTTTCCGCGTAAAGGAACAGGAAGATTTAGTTGTCTCAGCTTGGCATCTTGCCCGTCTCCTGAGCAACAGCGGAAGAATCCAAAGCGTAACTACCACTGGCCTCATTGCAGCAGGTTGCACTAGCTCAACAAGGCACAAATCAATTGTGGTCGTAAAGTAAATCGACAATTGTGTATTTATGTTTGTGTTTTGTGATTTTGTTGTGCATAATATGTGATGTAAAGTAAAAACTTGGGTTTATCAACCCGGGGCACTTTTGTGACCAACATCTCCAAATTTGTTCCTTGTAAGTTACCACAGCGCAAATCCAAGGCGGCAAATGGTTCACTTGGTCCTACCGTCCTCTCTGACAGGAGGAGTATCCTGCACAGTATCCCTCAGCATCCCAATTTATCTGAGAAATACCAGGGAAAGAAAAGCCAAGTTGAGGCTCTCTTGTTCCTTCATCGTGGACAACATAGGTACTTGTGGCAGGAGGATAAACCTAAGATTACTGAAGTACTTTTCCAAATACCCTGAGAAGAAATATAGTTAAATTAACAAATTGTCTTTGAAATATAGTGAAGTTAATACAGTAAAAAGATTTACTGAAGAACGTTTTCAAATATCTCATCGGGACCTGGCGACTCACTAGGTTTTAGTTTGTGTATACTAACATCGTTACTAGTGGCTAACTCACTTTATTTTCATCACTGCCTGTATAGATACCTCGGGGAACATGTTTTTGTTTGTGTAAACTAATAAGAAATATTTATTCAACATATTGTTCACCCCTCCCCCTCGTCATCAGTAAGCTGACCTGAACTGACTGAGTGGTCCTGGTCTATTGACGGGCCTTAGTGTGATACATTTGGAAACAAAAACTTTAGTGATTGTCTTCGCTTCCCTGGCCACTTTAACTTTATAATCTCTTGGTCCACATGATCTGTCACTGTTTCAAGGAAGTTGAATAAGTTTGTTAGACAAAAACTCTATGGCCGCTGTTTATGTATATACAGTGCAGTACACGCCACTTATAAGCCTCACGGACTGGCGGCCTCGAAATTCCTAACAGGCAACTTTGCTGGGTCCATCCCTCTCCCACCTCCAGAAATACACAAACCAGGCAATTAATCAGTGGTCAGCCAAGGTTTAAAGTCAACTCTTACCCCCGAACACGTTATTTTAAATGGATTTAGAAACAGAAAAAAAGTACAATTTTCAAGTTATTTATCCATGCTAACGTGTTCGGCGGTAAGCATTGACTTTACAGCATCCTTAATCTGTGCATCGAGGACTGCCTATGCCGAGATTATAAGTAAAATTTAACCACAAAAAAATTAACTAAGGAAATTAATTATAAAATTTTAAAACTCCAGTGACTGTTAGAAAAATGAATTATCAGAATTTCTACTTTATGACCACAGATCCTTAATCTGCACGTCGAGAAATACCTACGCTGGCTGAAGAATATTTGTCAAATTTATCTGTATTAAACACTTCCTATATGAGTCTTCTAAAATTGTATAAGTTTTGTTTTCATATCTCCTCTAGTGTATGAGTACTGGCTAATTTAATTCACAGAGTGCCCAGATATTTATTTCTCGGGGAAGTTGGCGACCTTTTGACCCCCTAATGTCATCAAAACTTCCATGGTATTATCTTGTAGCCTGACCCAAGGCTTTTCCAAAGATACCCAATATATGAGGTTTTATTAAAAGTAACCACATAGAAATGGGGTTTAATTTCCCCTACCCTAATATTTTGGCTTAAATTTGTCTTCCCAATATCTCAGATTTCACCCCATTTCACAAATTTGCAATTCGATATGAAGTTTTCACTGCTGGAATCCTATAAGGAATGTTTGAATATACATAGGAGAAACGTATATCATGTTTAGCCACTTCCTTCAGGATTTTGGTTCTAATCATAAGCTGGTTTATATTTTTAGCGTGCCAGGTCGCGTATGTGAGGGTCGTGAGGCACACACACACACACACACACCACACACACACACACACTTGGATTCTTAAATGGGTGATGAATAAGAGGAATGTGTGTGTGTGTGTGTGTGTGTGTGTGTGTGTGTGTGTGTGTGTGTGTGTGTGTGTGTGTGTGTGTGTGTGTGTTATATTTCCTCAATCAAGCTGTTAGATCATACATTCATGAGATATATAAATTCATGCATGTGTAATATGTACGCGCTTCAATTCAGTTTGTAATGTATTCTTCAACGAGGCTTTTGTATGTTGCTGTATTCATGAACAATGATTATTGGTCTCTCTCTCTCTCTCTCTCTCTCTCTCTCTCTCTCTCTCTCTCTCTCTCTCTCTCTCTCTCTCTCTCCTCAAAGAGTCCTCAGGGTAAGGCCTCAGATGGCGAAGATAACATTGGATTAACATAATTTGGCTGTGAACGCTCCGAGGCCACGACCTGGCTGGGAGAGTGGTGGGAGAGGAAGGACGCAAGAGAGGGTGAGAGGTGAGGTTGAGTGAAGAGAGCAGGGTAGGAGAGAGGGAAGGAAAGTGAGGGAATGGAAGGACAGGGTTAGAGTAGGGAGGGAAAGAGAGAAATATGGCGGGGGGGATGAGGGAGAAAATAGGGCGGGGGTGATGAGGGATAGGATTAAGGGGGAGGATGAGGGAGAATAAGGCAGGGGGATCAGGGAGAGGAACAAGGCGGGGAGGTGTAAGGAGAGAGAGAGAGTAAGGGGTTGGTAGAGGATGAGAGGTGGTAGAGTAAGGTAAAATAGAAAGTCATTACTATCAATACTATTAATAGAATAATAATTACATCCTCTGTTATTACTATTCCATTACTATTCTCTCCTCCTCCTCCCTTGGGTATACTATTACTACTATTTCTCTTGCTATTACTCCTATGGCTATCATCATAAGAGGTGAAATATGGTGTGGTAGCAGTAGAGGGCAATAATACGCCTCTACTGGCAATTTACATAAAACACATCAGCCAACGCCGTACATCAAGGCAGGCTTCAATTTTGTGTTGTAGGCTGAGTTGCTTAAAGTATGTTGGTAGCCGCTACACACCATTTATCTTATTTATTGCTTATTATCTTCTTTATCAGTGTGGTTCTTATTCCTTCTCTTTCTCCTTTTCCTTCTTCCCCTCTTCCTCCTCCTCCTCCTCCTCCTTCGTGTTCTTGTTTCTTATCTTTTTCTTCTTCTAAAAAACATTTATGAAAACAAGGACAACTTTTTATCCGAGGGAGAGTTGAGATGGGTGCTGGAACAGTCTGAGGAACACTGTGGAGGAACACGGAACAAGAGAGTGGAACACAGTGAAGGAACACGGAAGAAGAGAATGGAACACAGTGGAGGAACACGGAACAAGAGAATGGAACACAGTGGAGGAACACGGAACAAGGGAATGGAACACAGTGGAGGAACACGGAACAAGAGAATGGAACACAGTGGAGGAACACGGAACAAGAGAATGGAACACAGTGAAGGAACACGGAACAAGGGAATGGAACACAAGAGAGGAACACAACAAAGAAACACTGAGGTGGAACACTACTGAGGAAAGCAAGAGAGGAACACGGAACAAAGGGCGGAACACAGGAGAGGGACATGGAACAAGGGAACGGAACACAGCAGTGGAACACGGGAGTGGAGCACAGCAGCGGAACACAAGGGAAAATTTGCAATTCCAAATACGTCCGTGCAATATAAGCCTGCAAAATGAAATGGCTCGCGGCTGAGGTAGTGTTTTTGTTTTTGTTTTTGTTGTTATTAGTTGTTGTTTTGTTGTTGATGATGATGTAAAATATCAGGTTGTTAATTTACTGAATATCTTTTATTTGTGAATGAGATGATTTATTATTTATGTATGTATGTATGTATGTATGTATGTATGTATGTATGTGTGTATGTCTGTCTGTCTGTCTGTCTGTCTGTCTGTCTGTCTGTCTGTCTGTCTGTCTGTCTGTCTGTCTGTCTGTCTGTCTGTATGTATGTATGTGTGTGTGTGTGTAAATAATAATAATAATAATAATAATAATAATAATTAACGGTTTATTGAAAGAGTATGGCAGGTGGAAGGCTGAAAATATACAGTTGCTTAATTGGGGAATGGGTCTCTTGACTGGCAAATAATATACAAGTAACATATGTGATACCAATATGATATATAATAACTAAGTTTAGGTTAGGGCCTATGAGATAATTATAAAGGTACTCTGATGAGCTCCTGTCTTATTGGTTAGGTTAGTTTTGGGCCTATTAGACTGGGGTACGTTGGCGCCTGTTAGATTAAGTTAGGTTGGGGTCTGTTAAATTAAGTTAGGTTGAGGTCTGTTAGATTAAGTTAGGTTGGGGTCTGTTAGATTAAGTTAGGTTGGGGTCTGTTAGATTAAGTTAGGTTGGGGTCTGTTAAATTAAGTTAGGTTGGGGTCTGTTAGATTAAGTTAGGTTGGGGTCTGTTAGATTAAGTTAGGTTGGGGTCTGTTAGATTAAGTTAGGTTGGGGTCTGTTAGATTAAGTTAGGTTGGGTTCTGTTAAATTAAGTTAGGTTGGGGTCTGTTAGATTAAGTTAGGTTGGGGTCTGTTAGATTAAGTTAGGTTGGGGTCTGTTAGATTAAGTTAGGTTGGGTGCTGTTAAATTAAGTTAGGTTGGGGTCTGTTAGATTAAGTTAGGTTGGGGTCTGTTAGATTAAGTTAGGTTGGGGTCTGTTAGATTAAGTTAGGTTGGGGTCTGTCAGGATTAGGATCCATTAGACCCAGTCACCAACTCTACTCCCATCCTCCCTTTCCACTCAACATAATTACACACTACCCTAACTAACCCCCTCTGAGCCCTGAACCACTGCCTTTACCCTTGTGTGACCCGTTGCTACTCACTCCAGACGACCTCTACCAGATAAAAAAACCCACACACTCACACACAACAACGCCTGTACGAGCGAAAGAACATAGCCTGACGTATCCCTGACCCCGTCCCACCTAGTAATAACTACATTTAAGGAACCTGCGTCAGATGAAAGTTTGCTTGCCTTCTGCTTGGGGTGGCATTCTTTAAAGATAGAGAAAGCGAATATCGTCCACGTATCGCCAGGGAGGGAGGGGAGGGGAGGGGCGACATAGCTGTGGCGTGACGTGTGGTAAATATTTGTAACAGTTAAGTCGTGGAGCACACAACGAGGGGGTAAGTAGCACATGAGCACACAGGGGAGGTTCTGTCTATTTGTATGTGTGTGTGAGTGTGTATATGTGTGTTTGTCAGTTCATGTTTGTCAGTTCATGTGTGTGTGTGTGGACTCCGTGTGACGTCACTGTGGGCTCTGGGTTGGGTTGGTCATGGTTTTTTGGGGGAGATGGGGCCAACTGCTTTTTATGTGTGTGTGTGTGTGTGTGTGTGTGTGTGTGTGTGTGTGTGTGTGTGATCCTTTGAGCTTTGGGCTTGGCTATCTTGACGGTGTTTTTTTTCCTGTTGGGGTCTCTCTCTCTCTCTCTCTCTCAAAACAGGAGTGTACAGAGGTGCGTGAAGATCTCCCCCCGCCTCCTTGTTCTTGTTCTCTCCTCACGCACCCTCCCACGACCACCCACCAGGCGCACTCACCAATTACCCACCGCCCCTTCAGCCACCGCCACCCACCCAATGTGAAGCACCTTTATTTTGAGCTCTGTAATAGAATACAGATACATATATACGTGCGTGTTCTCTCTCTCTCTCTCTCTCTCTCTCTCTCTCTCTCTCATCCTTCAGTTTTATATTGACAGACGAATCATGGTCAATACATTCCTTGTATGTTTTAGTATAAGTGAAGAGTGACAACTGCTTTGTGTGCATGACTCATTATAAGTGATTCGTGACATCCATGTTGCTTGCATGATTCTTTAGGTGAATCATGATCACTGCATTGTGTGCATGATTCATCAGAAGTGATTGATGACGACCAAATTTCACTCATGATTCATAAATTCTTGGGCCATTTACACATAAATCCGTGGCACACGATCTCAGACGGGCGAGGTTGGGCATCAGTGTGTTATTATCCCCGGGCATGAGGTCAGGCGTACCCCGCTGACCCCCACACCGCTGGCCAATGAACGCGATGGTCAGGTCAGATACAGATGATGGAGGAGGGTATAGGTGGTGAGGGGCTGGAGGAGGCTCTCTAGTTGCCCCACTTGACGCCCAATGTTCCACCTGCCCATATTTTCTGCCTCACCTGCCCATATTTTCTGCCCCACCTGCCCATATTTTCTGCCCCACCTGCCCATATTTTCTGCCTCACCTGCCCATATTTTCTGCCCCACCTGCCCATATTTTCTGCCTCACCTGCCCATATTTTCTGCCCCACCCGCCCTTATTTGTTGCCTCTCTTGACCCGTCTGCCTCTCATGCTGCCTCTTGCCCCATTACCCTTCTTGTTCCCCCCATACCTGTCTGTCCCTGACACCGCCTGCCCCACTTGCATCACCTGCCCTTCACCTTACCTGTTTTACCTTGCCCCACCTGCCTTACTACACCTTGCTTCACCTGCCCACTTACCTGGCTACCTGGCGCCTCTCCCTGATTAACAGCTGCCCCACCTGCTCACTCACTGGCTAGTCACCTGTGTAGAGGTTGACATGCTTGTACCCCCCACCTCCAGCTGATACTGTTTGTACGTCGATAGATAGATAGATGGATAGATAGATAGATAGATAGATAGATGGAATACACAAATAGATAAATAAACAAATAGGTACGTATATAGATAAATAAATAAGCAGTCACAAAGCTTCCACAAAGTTCGTCATAAAAATTAATATGCATGAGGCTCTTTGTGAGTAACTCCTGACTCACCGCCTCGAGGAGTGTGTTTGGTGTTTACTTTTCCCACATGCAACATCCTGTGTGTGTGTGTGTGGCGACGATACTGGTGTTGTACCTTCTGGAGTAATGATGTTTTATTATTATTATTATTATTATTATTATTATTATTATTATTATTATTATTATTATTATTATTATTGTTATTATTATTATTATTATTATTATTATTATTATTATTATTTTTATTATTATTTTTATTATTATTATTATTATTATTATTATTATTATTATTATTATTATTATTATTATTATTATTATTATTATTGCTACTACTTCAACTACTAGCATCAAAATCCATCTGTAGAAATAAAATCGCATTATAATGTTCCTGTGTAGATAATTGAAAAGCAATATAAACATGTAATGAATTTCTTTTAATATTCTCAAGATGACATAACTCGTGTTGACGGTTTAGGTTTTTCTCTAAATTCTCTGAAACCGGAAAGACGAGGTGCATCCTGACATGACCTGACCTGATCTAATTTGACGTGGTGGTATTGTCAATCAGTTCATGGTGGTGTTGTCAATCAGTTCATGGTGGTGTTGTCAATCAGTTCATGGTGGTCTGTCAGATTCAGTTCATGGTGGTGTTGTCAATCGGTTCATGGTGGTCTGTCAGATTCAGTTCATGGTGGTGGTGTCAGTCAGTTCAATGTCGTGTTGTCAGGGAGTCAGGTCATGAAAGCCAGTTGATGAATCATGAATTGTGAGAAAGTGACAACATCCTGTATTCCTTCCATCTCCTCCCCCACCCCCCTCTCTTCCTTCCCTCTCTCCCCTCCCCCTTTCCCTCCCCTCCCCCTTTCCCTCCTCTCCCCCTTTCCCTCCCCACTCCCCTTCCCCTCCCCTCTACCTCCATCTCACTCAATAAGATGTGGACACACCAACATACTGTATGTGGAGGATGGAAGGAGGGAGGGAGATATATTAGGGAGAGAGAGAGAGAGAGAGAGAGAGAGAGAGAGAGAGAGAGAGAGAGAGAGTGTGTGTGTCCACGTAAACAGGGTTATTACCAGGTCGGGGTGCCACAGGGTCCGGGGGCTTCACCACTCGCCGCTGTGTCGTCCCGCCCAGACAGTCTCAGCACGACTCACTGTTTCCTGGCCCGAGTGACCTTTGGGGAACTAGGCTGCCTAGCTTTATTTAATGGGTGAAAGTGTACTTACTTATCGACTTGCTTTACTTGCTTACTTGTTTGTTTTGTTTATTTATTTACTTATTTACATACTCACCCATCCTACTGCTTAAAAACACGCTCACTGGGGATGTTTTATTTATTGAACGAAAACAGTTACTAATATACTTACGTACATATTTATTTCAGGTGTTTGAAGTTACGTAATAAGTGGAATTGCACACACAGAAAAAAAAGGTATGTCTCTATATACATACTGTTACATATCGATTACAAGCAACGTTTCTTTTCGTATCCATAGTAAATGTAATATTTTTATTTAAACCAACGGGCATATCGTAATAATTATCGTCCGTTGTGTCATATTGTTTCACACACACACACACACACACACACACACATTGCGTTTTTAAGGTGAAAGCGTATTTATTTTCCTAATGTCTTTATTATATACATTGAGGGAGGGAGGGAGTCTGAAAATATACATAACATCTTGATCTGCCCAATGTTTATCCTGTTCTCTCTCGAAGGTCCTCGGTACAGTAGACCCTGAACACTCTGGTCTCATGTACTGTACTGTCATTACCAAGAACAATTTTACCTCTACCTAGCGGAGGGATAAGATACGTAATTCTCTCGTCTTCTTTCGTCTCAGATTATCAATTACTTTCGTCACTGCTTCTGGAAACTGAAAGCTTTTCTGTTAAACTTTTGGGGGAAGATCCGTTTATTAGAAACCAAATGACTGGCAGAATGACGGCAATTGTGTGTGTTTTTTTCCAGGAGTTTAAGTGCTGTAGTTTAGCGGGAAGTGAAGTCAACTTGAATATTTTTATGTTGGTAATACTTAAAGGATTTTTACTGTTTGTTTAATGTAGTTATTGAGAAGTGGAGAAAGCGAGGCTGTTTCTATCCATGGAAAAATAGCAATGGGAAGTATATATATTTTGAAAGTTTATTGTAATAATAAGCCAGAAAAGTATAGTTATCAGTAGTTTCTCTTCATTTCTTTTTCCACACGCACGCTGCCTTAAAATTATCCTACTATATTTTCAGGTTTTCTCGCCAGATGACTTTTATAAGTTGTTTGTTATGAGTCATACCTATGTGTGTTGTGTTCTTGACACCACCGTGACGTAACACACCTTACACGAACACCCGCTAGTGGTCATACTCGACAAAAACTTGAATTCCACCAACAGGAACCGGATTTTTAAAGGTTCGTAAGCTGTGTTTCCCCGTAACTGGCGGCGTGACGTAAGCCAAAACATAAGAATAACGTCCAAGTTGATGGAGAAAATTAACCACAATGATTGCGACTCCGGAGCCTGGGTCTTACATGAAACATTTCTATGTCAACACAAAAAATTCTGGTAGACAAAAAAAAACAATGAGATATTGAAGGAAAATAAATATAATCCTTGTTATTACACGTTTACTCCCTTAGAGTTCATTACCAGAGGGCTCCCTTTACCTGATGCCGCACCTGATGGAGTGAATACCTCACCCCCTTGGCTGGGTACTAGTCCACTAAGGGATCGTTTCAGTTTTCACCATCATTCGGCAGCTAGTGGGTTACTCCACCCCCTTGGCAGGATGCAAGACAACTCAGCGGTTATTCCACCATCGACAAGCACCCTGGACATTTACTCAGAGCTCTGTTACCGCCGCCCCAGGAATGCACACTTTCCGCCCGTGCGTCCGGGAGCCGTGAATATTATAATTAGATTACACAGAGATGTATTATAACCAAAGTTGTGGTGTAGATGTTTAAGATCAATATCTGACACGAGTGTTCATCATCAGCGGTGGCATGTCCCGGGTTACGGCCCCTCATTGTACAACGCTGTGACATGATGGGGGAAGTTAGTGTGTTGTGAGGGTGGTGTGTAAGTAACTCTGTAGTAGTTATTATTATTATTATTATTAATATTATTATTATTATTATTATTATTATTTATAACTAAAAAATACTATTTTTAGTTAATTTATATAGTATTTCACTTGTTTATCTGCTCTTTTATGAAGGTTGTGGTCACACACCAGTGTCACGGTGTCTCCCTTCATTATAATAACGAGTTCGTTATCGATTTTCTTATCATCATTACTGCCAGACGACGGTTCGATAACGAGTGCTCAAGAAGAGAAGGAGGCGAGGAGGGGGAGAAGTGAAGGAGGGGAAAGAGGAGGAGGGCCGAGATAGAGGTGGGAGAAAGTGAATGGGAAGTGGGCACGGTAGAATAGGGAGTGAAAGCAGGAGAAAGAACAAGACACGAAGAAAAAAGAACAAGACACGAACAAGAAGAAGGAAAAAGAAGAGAAAGAGGCAGAAGAAGACAGTGGCAGTAATCACCACAAACAAAGGGTTTGGGGGGGAGGCACCTCCTTATCTCGACGTAGCCGCCACACACATCATAGTCAACAACACGGTCACTTAATGAGTTGGTTAGTTAGTTAAATAGTTGGATTGTTTATTGGTTGGTTGGTTGGTTGGTTGGCTGGTTGGTTGTTTATTGGTTGATTGTTTGGTTGGTTGGTTGTTTATTGGTTGGTTGTTTATTGGTTGATTGTTTGGTTGGTTGGTTGTTTATTGGTTGGTTGTTTATTGGTTGATTGTTTATTGGTTGGTTGGTTGGTTGGTTGGTTGGTGGTGTTAGGAATTAGAATTTTCCCACGTACAGATGCTAGTTTATTGTGCACCCCATACTCATCCTGTAAAACGGTAGCACAAAAGGATTGCAGAGTAGAGGTCACAAAGGGTGTGTATATAACAGTCCCCGGTGGTCAGGATATTATGGCATTGAATGTTACAGGAGTATTACATTGGTGTGAGGGAGGGAGGGGGTCAGATGGGAGGGGGATAAAATGGGCAAGAAGGGAAGGGAGGGTGAAAGGGATGGGAGAGATGGGAGAGATGGGGTGAGGCAGGGGGGGAGGGTGAAATGGATAAGTGAGGTTGAGGTAGGAGACGGGTGACGAAGGGAGAGAGAGGATGGGGTGGATGGATGAGATGGGTGAGGGAAGATTTGAGTGGTGGACGAGATGGGTGAAGGAGAGTGAATGGGAAAGGAGGATGGCATGAGTGGGATGTGGGATGTGGGGTTAAAGTAGATGGGTGAGAGGCGTGAATAATGATAGTGGCACTATTCCTTGTTGACACATGGTAGGAGTGCCACTGTTTGTTTATGGCTACTCCTATCCTTCCTTCCTTCCTTCCTTCCTTCCTTCCTTCCTTCCTTCCTTCCTTCCTTCCTTCCTTCCTTCCTCTTCTGAAAGCAAGAAAACCTCATACATATCTCTTTGTTGTCATTACTTATCTTTTGTTGTCACCGTCTGTCTTCTCCTTGTTCTTGTTTCTCTTTTTATTTGTCTTAATACTTCCTCCGTTATTCCCCCCCAGTTGCTCTTTGTTGCGTTTCTCCCTATTTCATACACCTCGCCATCCTCTTTGTCTCTCTTTTATCTTCGTTATCTCTCTTATCCGTTCTTATACCTTCGTGCTTCCTTTTTCGCTTCAGTGCGTTTTTCCTTTTACTGATTGTATCCTTTCTTCTCTTCTTGTTCCTGTGCTTTGTTCTTTATTGTGTCTTCTTCTTCTTCTCCTTCTTCTTCTCCTTCTTCTTCTTCTCTCTTGAGTCTTCCCTCCAGGCTTTATTACTTCACGCTAGCTTTGCCTTCTTCCTCTCCTCCTCCTCCCTCTTCTTCCCCGCCCTGCCTCTCCCTCTCTTCCCAGCCTTTCCTACCTTTCCTCCTTCCTACACTCCCCCACCTTTACTCCTTGCCTCCCTTCCTGCCTCACCAGCCTCCTTCTCCCTTGCCTCTCTCTCTCTCTTACCCCCTCCTTCTCCCTGCCTCCCTTCTCCCTTGCCCCTCCCTTCTCCCTTACCCCTCCCTTCTCCCCTCCCCTCATACTCCCCTTACCTACATACTCCCCTCCCCCCTCCTTCTCCCTTACCTCTCCCTTCTCCCCACCTCCTTCTCCCCCTCTCCCTTCTCCCCTCTCTCCCCTCTCTCCTTACCCATCCCTTCTCTCCTTGCCTCTCTCCTCTCTCTCCTTACCCCTCCTTTCTCCTTACCTCCTTCTCCCCTTACCTCTCCTTCTCCTCCCCTCCCTTCTGCCACCTCTCCCTTCTCCCCTTACCTCTCCCCTCTCTCCTCCACCCCATCCCTTCTCTCCTTGCCTCCTCTCTCTCCTTACCTCCCTTCTCCCCACTTCCCTCCCTTCTCCCCTTACCTCCTTCTCCCTCCCCCTCCTTTCTCCCCTTACCTATCCCCTTCTCCCTTACCCCTCCTTCTCTCCCTTACCCCTCCCTTCTCCCCTTACCCCTCCTTTCTCCCCTTGCCTCTCCCTTCTCCCCTTGCCTCTCCCTTCTCCCCTTACCCCTCCCTTCTCTCCCCGTCGCTCACCCCACCAACACGAGCATGGGAGAAGAGGTGAGCTAACCAGGAAAAACTGTTTGTTATACTCCATGACAAAAGACCAACACAGACCACCATCTGCTGATGAGTTTAATGAAGCGTGAGACTGGTAGGGTATTGCTCTCACTCCTGCTGCTCTCTGATGCATTCTGCTCTCTGTTGATTTTCCTGTCTGCTGTTGGTATGTTCTGCTGTTATTGTTGGTGTTAAGTGTGTCTGTTGTCTGCTGTTATTGTTGTTGGTGTATCTGTTGTCTGCTGTTATTGTTGTTGGTGTGTCTGTTGTCTGCTGTTATTATTGGTGTTAAGTGTGTCTGCTGTTTTTGTTGTTGGTGTGCCTGTTGTCTGCTGTCATTGTTGTTGGTGTGTGTGTGTTGTCTGCTGTTATTGTTGTTGGTGTGTCTGTTGTCTGCTGTTATTGTTGGTGGTGTGTCTGTTGTCTGCTGTTATTGTTGTTGGTGGTGTGTCTGCGGCCTTCTGTTATTGTTAGTGTTAACTGTGTCTGTTGTTGGTGGTGAGTCTGCTGTTATTGTTATTGGTGTTCATAATATTGAGTGTTTCTGCTCTCGGTGTTAGTTTGTCTGCTGTCTGCTGCTGTTGTTGTTGTCGTTAGTATTTCTTGATGGGGATGGTAATGCTTCTGTCTGCTGTTGCTATCGTCTGCTGTTTGCTGTTTGCTGCTGTCTGTTGTTGAAGTCGATTGGGTTGCTGTTACTGTCGTTGGTAATTAGGTCGTCTGTTATGGTGCTGTCATGCCTGTTGCTCCTGTCAATGACGCAGCTGTTCTCTGAAGTGCCTCTGCTCCATTAAACCTACGGATGCGACCACAATGCTGAGATTATAAGCAGGGGACTTTGTAATGGCGCTTGATAATGGGTAAAAAATAATGGTGTTATGATCATCGCTGGAGACTGAACACCCGATTTAATTACCTGCTTCAAGAATTCAATGGGTAATGGATAAAATAGGATAAAAACAATGGCTCGAAAATAAATAAAAAAGACCCATTTTTAGGTTAATGGGGAAGATCTATTCGTGTCGAGGTGATAATGGGTGGACATAGAGGACGCCGCTCCATGGGAAAACGAAAAAATGATCCATTGTGAAGATCCCGATGATGGGAAATGGGTGGTGGTTGGGTGGCCAGTAATGGGTGAGAATGGAGGGGAGATTAAAGTGGTAGAATGGGGTGTGTCATGCGTTATGGGGGTGAGGTGATGTAGTGTACTTATTGTGATGATTCTTACAGGCCTGGGAGAGTCCATGGGTACATGAATACACACACACACTCTCTCTCTCTCTCTCTCTCTCTCTCTCTCTCACCACTGTCACGAAATAATGCAGGAATACGTGTTTCTTGCCACAGCGTTTAAGGTACATTAGCACTGGTTACTCACTCAGGAGATTATGGTGTATCACTTCCACTTAATTTCCAATACCCATCTTAGCTATTGGTTATACTTTATCATAACCAATCAGTCATTACCTTCAGTAAGAATAAGATAGGGATCATCAGAAATGGGAAGATAATTGCACTTACATTTATTTGGCAAATTTCCATACACTAATGTACAATTTGCATGGACGTATGATTCATTCACATTCATGCCACAATAAAAGTAATTTTGTAAGGGGGGAGTTTGTCAACCTGTGAAATTAACCGCTTACATTAACTAGGCCGGCCTGGATTGCTCTTGTAGCAAACAGGCCTTCACCAGCGCTGCTTTTTCTTCACGGTGTTTATTTAACTTAATCACTTACACTTAACTAAAGTCTTGGGGTCTTGCACACAGTCTCGTGTCACTGATAGTGTCTGGCTAGTGTCGTGGTAGGAACTGTATGACCCTTGTTTCTTTGGTCTACGGAGCAGGTCTTAACTAATCCACGGTCTGGGGCCTACTGGCTAAAATGTAGTTACGGTGGAGTGAGACACGATGAACAATACAACACTGTCCTACTCGCCTCCCTCCTCCCCCATAGCCTAGCTCACATACCCACTAATGGGATGGTGATGACAGAGTCACGGGTGGCCTGGTCACTTATTTCCCGTAGACACACGCTGGAGTGGGTTGCCTGAGTACGCCAAACGCAACCCACCACCACCACACTACTACCAACAGATAACTGTCTCTGTCATTGAATATTTACCAGTCTGCCACCTGGAGATTTAATGACCCTTTGTGTGTACTTGTTTTTATTGTTCTGTTTCTTTGACTCTTCCTTTCTGCTTAATTTCTTCCTTTCTTTTTAATTTTTTCTCTCTTGCCACTTAATCCTTCTCTCATCTTTCCTCCTCTTATTCCTTCTCTCATTCCTCCTCTCTCCCCTGCTCCTTCCCTCATTCCTCCTCTCTCCCCTGCTCCTTCCCTCATTCCTCCTCTCTCCCCTGCTCCTTCCCTCATTCCTCCTCTCTCCCCTGCTCCTTCCTCATTCCTCCTCTCCCCTGCTCCTTCTCTCATTCCTCCTCTCTCCCCTGCTCCTTCCCTCATTCCTCCTCTCTCCCCTGCTCCTTCCCTCATTCCTCCTCTCTCCCCTGCTCCTTCCCTCATTCCTCCTCTCTCCCCTGCTCCTTCCCTTACTCACCTGAGGAGTTAGCTTTATATTATTGCCTCTGTCTTGATCCTGGGGTGAGATCTTGACTGAATGAATAACATTGAATGAATCAGAGACTTATTTCAGATACTTAAGCACTAGGACAGATTTCAGTAGTGATAATAGATACAGCATTGCCCATTTGGTGATAGTGTTAGTACACATTGGTGCTTAAAGTACAGCTACAGTGTTTCCCGTGTGTTTACATTAATGATACAGGAAGTACTTTAAAATATGAATGAAAAATTTATCTGGATACTATTATTCTGTCATGCTTGTATAGTAAGGGTCTCTGTGTGCCTTGTAACCATTATTGTCGCTGTCTACACCTGTCTCACCTCACCACTCTTCCTTATTACCTCACACCTGTCTTGCTTTACCACCCGTCATTATTACCTCACACCTGTAGCTGTTTACACCTGTTTTTTTTTCTCACCACCCCTCCTTATTACATCAAACACCTGTCGCTGCCTACACCAGTCCCACCTCACCACCCCCTTTTTACCTCACCACTGTCACTGTCTACACCTGTCTTCCCCTCACCACCTATTAAATCACTCCTGTACCCCGTCAATTCACCCCTCGAGAAGTGAAAGAACAAAGAAAATATTACATAAATAAATAAATATTATTACCAGCACCAAGTACAAAGAGACTCGAATTAATTTTCCCTAGCGGTAAATTACACAATAATATGACCTGGAATTATACTAAAAGTTCAGTTTTTAATTCACTATACGATGAAAGGTTCTATTGTTGAGTTATGTTCACCGGAAATACCTTTATGTGTGTGGAGAGTCTTTCCTTACTAGGCTTGAGGAAGAGGTCATTGACCCCGGGAAGGCGTGACCTGTTCTGTGTGTGTGGAGGGGGAGGTGGGTCTTGGTGCTGCTGAAGGTGAACTCGTGGGGTTAAGCAGACAGGGGGTGGCGTCATTGTCTTCGTCCCTCTTCTTCCTTCCTTATTCTTCTTCGTCTT
This sequence comes from Homarus americanus, assembly GCF_018991925.1. Taxonomy (NCBI): domain Eukaryota; kingdom Metazoa; phylum Arthropoda; class Malacostraca; order Decapoda; family Nephropidae; genus Homarus; species Homarus americanus. The sequence goes on from NW_024741189.1 coordinate 9,304,147, forward strand.
CTGGTTCTTCCTGTTGGTCTATTTATTCTTTTTTTGTCATTTGTTCATTACTCCATTTTCTCTCCTTCCTGCTTTTATCCACCTGCTTTATACTTATTGTCATTTCCATCTATTAGTAGTTGTGGTTTTTATGGTGGTAGCAATAATAATAATAATATTAGTGGTAGTGACAGCGGTAGTAGTGGTAGTAGTGGTGGTAGTGGTAGCACCTCTTAGTAGGGGGTCAGTTTTACGGTCCATGATTCGTCGATTGTTTTTCCGCTGTTTACATGTAGTGTTTATACTTTTGTTTATTTCGTTTTTAGATTTTAAATATTGTTTTTATTTTCGTCTTACTGTTTATATACTATTTTTATATGTAGTGTTTTTAAATCCTTATTGTGTTTATAGTTTTTTACTTGTTTACTTTGTTTTCCTTTATATTATTGTTGCGTCCCTCTCTGTCTCACACCTCTCTCCACCACTTGCTGTGTCTCGCTGTGCCTCCTCTCCACCACTTGCTGTGTCTCGCTGTGCCTCCTCTCCACCACTTGCTGTGTCTCGCTGTGCCTCCTCTCCACCACTTGCTGTGTCTCGCTGTGCCTCCTCTCCATCACTTGCTGTGTCTCGCTGTACCTCCCCTCCATCACTTGCTGTGTCTCACTGTGCCTCCCTCCATCACTGCTGTGTCTCATGTGCCTCCCCTCCATCACTTGCTGTGTCACTGTGCCCCTCCCCTCCATCACTTGCTGTGTCACTGTGCCTCCCTCCATCACTTGCTGTGTCTCCTGTGCCTCCTCTCCACCACTTGCTGTGTCTCGCTGTGCCTCCTCTCCATCACTTGCTGTGTCTCCTGTGCCTCCTCCATCACTTGCTGTGTCTCCGCTGTGCCTCCTCTCCATCACTTTGTGTCTTCGCTGTGTCTCCTCCTCTCCATCACTTGCTGTGTCTCGCTGTGCCTCCTCCATCACTTGCTGTCTCTCGCTGTGCCTCCCCTCCATCACTTGCTGTGTCTCCTTTGTGCCTCCCTCCATCACTTGCTGTGTCTCATTGTACCTCCCACCTGTGTCTCGCTGTGCCTCCCTCCACTTGCTGTGTCTCGCTGTCTCACACCTCCCTCCATCACTTGCTGTGTCTCTGTACCTCCCCTGCATCACTTGCTGTGTCACGCTGTGCCTCCATCACTTGCTTGTGTCCCGCTGTGCCTCCCTCCATCACTTGCTGTGTCTCGCTGTGCCTCCCTCCATCACTTGCTGTGTCTCCTGTGCCTCCCTCCATCTTGCTGTGTCTCATGCCTCCCTCCATCACTTGCTGTGTTCCGCTGTGCCTCCTCTCCATCCTTGCTGTGTCTCACTGTGCCTCCCTCCATCACTTGCTGTGTCTCGCTGTGCCTCCCTATCACTTGCTGTGTCTCATGTGCCTCCCCTCCATCACTGCTGTGTCTGCCTTTACTCCCCTCCATCACTTGCTGTGTCTGCTGTGCTCCCTCTCATCACTTGCTGTGTCTCGCTGTGCCTCCTCTCCATCACTTGCTGTGTCTCGCTGTGCCTCCCCTCCATCACTTGCTGTGTCTCGCTGTGCCTCCTCTCCATCACTTGCTGTGTCTCGCTGTGCCTCCTCTCCATCACTTGCTGTGTCTCGCTGTGCCTCCTCTCCATCACTTGCTGTGTCTCGCGGATCTAGTTTTTTTACGACAACATTTCACGGCGGGCGAAGGCGGGAGCTGCCTCGTCTAGTGGGCTGTCTATCCTTCCTCAGCGAGAGATACAGAGATGAGAGAGATTGTGAGAGAGATAGCTAGAGAAAGGGAAAGGTGGAGTATCTTGTTGTACACTAAGAAAGAGAAATATAGATTGTGTGAGAGATAGAGAGGGTGTATATGCTATCCTTTGTCTTCCTTTCTTAGTGGGAGATACAGAGGTGTCAAAAGAGAGGTTATCCAGTATGTCTCCCAATCAGATTAAGAACATTGAGCCAGTTTCCGGCGTTCTCTTGTGTATAGTTGAGGAAAAGAGATAATTTAAAGGCGTTCTCACATCTACAGTTGAATGTAAAGTGTATTCGGTAAAAGCGTTCTCACCTCACCGCCTGAGGAAGAACTTAGTGAACACGCCTTCTAGTCTCTCAGGGCTGGGATGTAATCGTGTAAGAAAAAAAGAAGTCTTGCAACAAGGAAAAGTTTCTGGTTCAATAAACAGAAAACGGCGCTCGTGGTTTATCTCGGGCTGGGTGTACACGCGAGCTGTGATGTGAGGGAGATGAGAGAGAGAGAGAGAGAGAGAGAGAGAGAGAGAGGAGAGAGAGAGAGAGAGAGAGAGAGAGAGAGAGAGAGAGAGAGAGTTCCCACGACCCATAAAGTAAGAATGTTGCTGTGCATGACCATAACACAAGCAGGTCACCACGCTCCACTGACCTGCCCACGCCCACGCTGGTGGCCCTGGGCGTGGCTCGTGGGGAAAGGCGCGGGTGAGGAGGGAGGGGATTTGTTTATTAATTGGAGGAAGGGGAAGAATGAGGACAAGTAGGGGGGGGGGGTGCTAGTAATGGTGGTTATGGTGCTAGTGGTGTTGGTTGTTGAGGTAGTAGTGGCGGTGGTGATGGTTATGGTGTCTTAAGGTGATAAAAGTAGTGGTGATAATGGTGGTAGTGGTTATGATGGTAGTGGTGATAGTGGTTATGGTAGTAGTGGTAATAGTGATGTTGGTAGTGGTGATAGTGGTGGTATTGGTGATGGTGATAGTGGTGGTATTGGTGATAGTGGTAGTGGTTATACTTATGATGTTTATGATGGCAATGGTGGTAGTGAATGACGTCGTCGTTTACTCAAAGGGGTTAAATCATCACACTCAAAAGGGTTAAGAAGATCAAGTGGTTAAGTAGGAAAGGTGCTCACTGCTTGACCAACACTAATTAATCTCTGCAATGTAACAAACTAAACATAGTATCCATAATATACAACAAGTTAATTAATTATCTTTATCAAAATACAAGTGTGTCTTTAAAAAAAAAAAGTTAGTACGTCACTTCAAGAATATATAGGACGACTTAGTTTGTGTTAGCTCCTCTCTGTTACAGTCGTCTAAATAAACAGTGTCAGGTTCAGTGCCCACTCCAGAGCTCGCATAGACTCGTTGTGTGGGTAATATTATCTGTCTCACCCAGCTGGGCTGAGGGCATCCCTGGTGTTGTGTAAAAGGGAAAGTGATTCACTACACAAAAAAGTAAAACAGTAAGAGTAATGCAAATGGCAGTGTGATGTGTGTAGGTATTGGCCAACACTCTGATGGTGGTGGTGGATCATGGTGCTGGTGGATCATGGTGGTGGTGGATCATGGTGGTGGTGGATCATGGTGTTGGTGGATCATGGTGTTGGTGGATCATGGTGGTGGTGGATCATGGTGGTGGTGGATCATGGTGGTGGTGGATCATGGTGGTGGTGGATCTGGTGGATCATGGTGGTGGTGGTGCATCATGGTGCTGGTGGATCATGGTGCTGGTGGATCATGGTGGTGCTGGTGGATCTGGTGGATGGTGTTGGTGGATCATGGTGGTGGTGGATCATGGTGGTGGTGGATCATGGTGGTGGTGGATCATGGTGTTGGTGGATCATGGTGGTGGTGCATCATGGTGCTGGTGGATCATGGTGCTGGTGGATCATGGTGTTGGTGGATCATGGTGCTGGTGGATCGTGGTGCTGGTGGATCGTGGTGTTGGTGGATCATATGGTTGGATGATGGTAGTTGTGGGTCGTGGAAACCCAACGACTACACCGGTGGACGAAGGCAATGCATGATGGATAGGCTACTAAGCCGAAACCCAACAAACTGGGCTATCTGCAGTCCACTGCGACTCTCTCTCTCCCCAGTTGTTGCAACACTTGCACCACTGGATCAGGAAAAGGGAGATCCACGATGTGTGGTTGCAGCCTGCGCTCCTGCCTCACCACATAAATCAACTCACGCGCAGCTATCATCCAGTTCACCATACCTCTCATCATCACCAAAACCCCTATACCCCCAAAAAGTCCTATGGCAACGGACGAGTGGCGACGGAGCCAGGCAGAGATTACTGCCGGGAGTCTCTTGTCACAACTCTGCACATGGGTGGCACAGATAAGGTGGTCGTTTATGCACCGGGATCTAGACAGCAGTGCAATCCGGTCCTGTCCGTGCGACTGAGCAGCCCTTTTGGGGAGCCACTCTGCTCACCCCACATGGGGAGGGGGCTAGAAAACGAGCCCTAATCATAGCCTGCCTAAAAACCCAACCTGACTGGGCAACCGGACCCAGTAAGGTCATCCTTATGCGGTCGAAAACACAACCAAAATCACAGATCCAAACTAAAACAAACCATTCAGCCTCTTATAGTCGCTGCATGGAATGTCAGGACCCTTCTGGGTGCTGGCACAAATGTGCATCCTGAAAGAAGAACAGCCCTTGTGGCAAAAGAGCTGGCTAGGTATAACATCGACATAGCAGCCATCAGTGAGTCCCGGCTCCCAGATGAGGGCCAACTCACAGAACGGGGGTCTGGCTATACCTTCTTCTGGAAGGTAAACCTGCTGCGGAGAGAAACCACATTTATGGAGTTAGCTTTGCCATCCGCCAACGCATCCTACACAGGCTAACTGAAATGCCTGTTGGGATCAACTAGCGTCTAATGTCGCTTCAAGTCTCACTGAATCATTCACGTCATGCCTTCTTCATCAGTGCATATACCCCAACACTGGATGCAGAGGATGACATCAAGGAGGCCTTTTATGACGACCTCGACAGAGTGCTAACCTCTATCCCCAGAGTTGGGGATAGAGTTGGCAAGGAACCATAGGGAGAAATGGACTAGGCAAGTGCAATCCCAACGGCCTACTCCTCCTCAGCAAGTGTGCTGCACACAACCTCGCTCTCACCAATGCATTGTTTAGGCAGGCCGACAAGTTCATGGGTTCGTGACAACACCCACGATCCAAACACTGGCATCTCATTGACTACATCATTGTCAGAGAAAGAGATCGCCAAGATATCCTCATCACCCGTGCCATGCATGGCTCAGACCACTGTGACACTGATCATCGACTTGTCAGATCCAAGCTCTCATTTCACGTCGCCCCAGAACGGCGAAGGCTGCAAGCCTCCAGAAGAGGTTTTAATGTTAAGCGTCTGGAGGATCCAGCGGTAGCATTTGCTTTCAGAGAGCAGCTTGAACATGGGCTTATAAACAACCCAACAGCAAACAACGTGAATCCCAGTGCCGAATGGGATACCCTTAATACTGTTATGACAAAAATCTGCAGAGAGACCCTCGACCAGATCAAAAGAATACACCAGGACTGGTTTGATGAAAATGACCCGGCAATCAAAGTACTCATTGATGATAAGCATGCTGCTCTTACTGACTGGCAGAACAACCCTTAGTCACGGACCAAAGCTGATACCTTCCGCAAGAAGAAAGCGGCAGCCCAGTGGGAACTTCTCAAGCTAAAGGCCTCCTTCAGCGCTGGAAAGAGCACTACCATTCGTTAGTCAACCGAAAAACCGATGTGGATGTCCTGACTACCCAGCAGGTCCCTCAGCATCCAGAGCTGACCCCAGCTATCCTCCATTAACTGGATGAGGTAGCTGCTGCCATCAAACAGATGAAAAATAACAAAGCCTCAGGACCTAACAGATTCCCAGCCGAAGTGTATAAAGCAGGAGGACCTCTACTTACCAGCCGTTTCTACTCTCTCCTGGAGAATATATGGAAAAGGAGGAAATCCCCCAAGCTCTTAAAGATGCCTCCATTATCAATATTTATAAGAACAGGGGAGACCGGTCAACTGTGGCAACTACCGTGGGATGTCGCTGCTCTCCGTAGCTGACAAGATTATCGCCCGAGTCCTCCTAAACAGACTTCTTCCTGAGGCGGAAAACTTCCTCCCAGAATCTCAATGTGATTTCAGGCACATTACGTGGCACCACTGACATGATCTTTGCTGCCCGCCAGATACAGGAAAAGTGCAGAGAACAGCATCGTGACATGTGCATGGCTTTCATCGACCTAACCAAGTCCTTCGACTTGGTCAACAGGGAAACCCTCTGGTGGACCCTCGGCCGTTTTGACTGCCCACCAAAATTTATCGTCATTGTGAGGCAACTCCACGGTGGCATGAAGGGCAGTGTCCTACGGAACTGCACCCAGTCGAAGTTCTTCCCCCATCCAAACAGGGGTTAAACAAGGGTGTGTACTGGCACCAACTCTCCGGCACCAACCTTACTCGTGCCAGTGACAATTTAGCCAGTGGGATGAACATCGAATACCGGGTGAAGGGGGTCTTTTCAACATACGACGACTCCAGGCAAGAACAAAGGTGTCGGTAGCTTCCATTACTGAACTTCAGTATGCAGACGACCTCACCCTTGTTGCTCACACCGAACACGACCTACAGGAGATCCTGAACATCTACGCAGATGCGTATGCACACTTCGGCTTTGAGGTGAATGTACGTAAGACTCAGATTCTCTTTCAACCTGCCCCTGGTTTAGAGACACCTCCACCATCCATCCGGCTTAACGATACTACCCTCTCTAATGTTGCCCACTTCCGGTATCTCGGCTCCCACCTGTCCACCACCGCAAACATCGATGAAGAGATTCAGCATCGAATCAGATGTGCATCTTAAGCCTTTGTTAGACTCCGAAATCGTGTCTTCAGCTGTAGGGAGCTGAAATTATCAACAAAGCTGCACATATATCGATCAGTAGTCCTCCTCATCATGCTATATGGCAGTGAGACATGGGTCACATACAGGAGACATCTCAAGGCACTTGAAAACTTTCACCAACGTAGTCTACGTTCCATCCTCCGAGTTCGCTGGGAAGACAAGAGAACAAACGCCAGTATTCTTGCTGACACCAACTGTAGGACCATCGAGGCTACCAATATCCATTAACAACTACGTTGGATTGGCCATGTTACCCGCATGGACGACAGTAGACTGCCTAAACAGCTACTTTACAGTCACCTAACGAATAGTAAACGTAACGCCGGCGGGCAATTGAAAAGATATAAGGATAGTCTTAAGACAAACCTGAAAAGTGCCAAATCGACTCCCCTCACCTGGGAGTTGATTACTTCACATCGTATCGCTTGGAGGAGCACCACACGGGAAGGTGTCATTGCTTTCGAGTTAGCCCAACTGGAAACCTAGGCAGTCAAGCGCCAACGCCGGAAAGACGCTGCCAACGCCCCTCCCGCAGTAGATGGAGCCCTCCACATGTACAACGAATGTGAACGACGCTGCGGGTCCCGTATCGGTCTCTTTCGTCACCTCAAAACTCAATAACCTAAGTGACATCACTAATAACTCATATCATATCATAGCTGGATGATCATCATGCTTGATTCCGAGTGACAGCAAAGTAGTTGTAGGTGGATCATCGTGGTGGTGCATAGTGGTGGATCATGGTGATGGATCATGTTGGTGGTGGATCGTTGTGGTTGTTACTCATGGTAGTGGTGGATGATGATGGTTGTGGATCATGATGGTGGTTGTGGATCATGGTGGTGGTTGTGGATCATGGTGGTGGTTGTGGATCATGGTGGTGGTTGTGGATCATGGTGGTGGTTGTGGATCATGGTGGTGGTTGTGGATCATGGTGGTGGTTGTGGATCATGGTGGTGGTTGTGGATCATAGAGGTTGTTGTGGATCATGGTGGTGGTTGTGGATCATGGTGGTAGTTGTGGATCATAGAGGTTGTTGTGGATCATGGTGGTGGTTGTGGATCATGGTGGTGGTTGTGGATCATGGTGGTGGTTGTGGATCATAGAGGTTGTTGTGGATCATGGTGGTGGTTGTGGATCATGGTGGTTGTTGTGGATCATGGTGGTGGTTGTGGATCATGGTGGTGGTTGACTTAACCCCTTGAATATTAAGTCGTAATCTTTTGAGTATGACGACTTATTTCTTGGAGTACTATAATGCTGTACTCAAGGGGATTAGCTCATTGTACTCACGGTGGGGTTAACTCATTTTACTCAAAGGGTTTAGTCACTATCTGAGTCATTCTTCAAATAAAAAAGAAGTAAAAGCCTTACCAAGAATTAGTAACCTCAGTTGCAGTACAGTAGTGTGAGCTCTGACCGCACCCGAGGCAGCGCACAGAGTGAGACGTACAGTATATACACTCCCTCACACTGAAAAATGATTACCATCCTATCAGTCGAGAGAGGCAGCCATATAGCTATCTAACGCAACCATCCACTTTATTGGCTACAGTTCACTGAGTCGAGAGTTAGGACGTCAGCAGGCACAGAGAAATGTTATATTCTCTGGGATTTTGTACACCTGTGGTGGTTTTTGCTGGGAAAAGCCGGAAAGGTAAAGGTAAAATGTTTGTTGTTTATGTAGTGAGTGGCACACACCTGGGGATAGTCCCTAAGGTGACTCACAGGTATGTTGATTATGAAGAATATTTGTGATTTGTGTTTGTTTGTTTGTTTAACCTCTGGAGTAAACCTATTTTGTTATTATTATTATTATTATTATTATTATTATTATTATTATTGCTGTTGTTGTTGTTGTTGTTGTTGTTGTTCTTATTGTTGGTGGTAGGGGAGCCCTTCTGTCTCGGAGGGGGAAATGGGAGAAAAAGTGAGAAGGGAAGAAGAAGGGAAAGAAAGTTTGAGGAAAGAAGAAAGAAAAAGAGAGAGAAAAATAAGGAGAAAGAGAGAGAAAGAAATGAGAAAAAAGAAACTTTAATAGATATACTGTATAGAAAAAGAGATAAAAGAAAGAGGAAAAAAAGAAAGACAGACAGACAGGCAGAAAGACAGTACAAATATACATAAGTGTCCACACATTACCAGTATCACACTCGGGTGCCTCAACCTAGATACAAGACAAATAACGACTCGTCTCTACTAAGGTTTTATTTGGTTATAGTGTAAGCAGTTGAGTGGTGGCAAACAGGCGATAATAGAGACGAATGTACCCAGTAGAGGACCGTGGGCTGGAGGGCACACATGTGGGAGATGTTGACGTCTGTACACCGTTAAGTCGCTGCCAGGCCCTTAACTTATATAGCCTACATGTGAAGGTGAGACAGACAGACAGACAGACAGACAGACACAGCCAGACAGACAGACATAGCGTGGACGAGGACATAATTTGCATCATTTTGCCTCTACAAAACCCCTAGATGAAGATAGGCACTTGTGAATCACACACACACACACACACACACACACACACACACGCACACGCACATTCATACACCTACATGCTCACCCACACACACACACGCTCGTACGTACTCCTACACGTAAACACATGTCCGCTGAGTCGTAAAGAGGAGAAGGGTGAGGAGGAGGAGGAGGAGGAGGAGGAGGATGATGATGATGATGATGATGATGATGATGATGATGATGATGAAGAGGAGGTGGTGGTGAGGGCCGTGTTGCATGACCTGTACACACACACCGAGGTTCACAGCCCCCAGGCCCCAACACCGTAACTGACATAATCACACTCCTTGTTCACTGTCACGTAGACACGTAACTGCGGCTGCCATACACTAACCTGTCTCTAACTTAAGTCTGCAGATTAATTTTCAGCTCCAGGATCAAGTTCCTCAGAGGTCCGTAAGTTGGATTTTTCTCATAATTAGATATGTTAGCGAGAAGTATTTAACGAACATATTGCCCAGATCACATGAAATGTCAACCGTGGTAAGAAATGCTCACTTTATCGCCTCCAAATACCTCTCTCGTGATGGACTATTAGCCTTGAGGACCTACAAATAAGGATTTGTGTGTGTGTGTGTGTGTGTGTGTGTGTGTGTGTGTCTGTGTGTGTGTGTGTGTGTGTGTGTGTGTGTGTGTGTGTGTGTGTTTTACTTTTAAATATTTGTGGTTTTTGGTGTAACACGTGGATATACCGTGAATTAAGAGAGAGACGATAACTGAGAAGACTGTCTTTTGATGTGTATTTTCATGATTATTTTAGGAAGCCACGCGGCGTTTACCCCCCAAAATGACCTTTTCAATGTAACAGGAAGCCTCGATATACCCTTTTAAAAAACCTGACCTTTAAAATTATGTTGAAGCTTCATTGCTTTAGGAAACCACATGAAACCCGCTAAACAGCTTAATTTATTTAGGAGTCATCATCAAACTCGCTAAAAAGTTTAATTTAGAAGCTTATATCCAGACTCGTGTGTCCTAAAACTTATAATCGAAATCGTGGTTAAGATTTAAATTGCACGATGACAGACTGGTGACCGCCATGCGTGAAGTAATGCATGACAGGTGATTGGTGTCGAGTCACTGTCATGCAAAGAACGTGGCTGAATACCATGATGGTGTGTGTGTGTTGGGGGGGGGGGGAGGGGGCATGTCCTTGAATCTGACCTGAGAATTGTGTCTTTGTTAGTTATGTCAGTCAGATCTATGACTGACTGACTGACTGACGGATTTCATGTGTGACTGACTAACAGATTGCCTGACTGACTGGTTACATAACTGATTGACTTATTAACTGGCGGATTGTATGGTTGACAGACTGACGGATTGCATGACTGATTGACTGACGAATTGCCTGACTTATTTAAGGATTGCGTGACTAATTGATTGACTGTTTACATTAATGATTGACTGACTGACTGACTGACTAACGGAATGCATGTGTGACTGACTAGCAGATTGCATGATTGACGGATTGCATCACTGCTTGACTGACTGACTGACTGACTGACTGACTGTCCAAACAAGCCTCGTTGACTCACCCAATGGCCTAAAAAATTTTATACCATAATAATTTTCTCTTCTGAGCGTGTTCCTCTCACTCTAAACCCGTCCCTTCTCTTCCTATGTCCTCTTTGTTAATCACCGTACTTACCCTCCAACCTCCCTCCCTCCTCCCTCCTTTCTTTCGTCCCTCCCTTTCGTCTCCATCTGGTTATTCAACTCACAAATCTCTCATTGAGTTCTTCTCTCCAGCGCCCTCCCTCCATGATCATCTCAGCGCCCCCTCCCCTCCATGATCATCTCCAGCGATCCTCCCCTCCATGATCATCTCCAGCGATCCTCCCCTCCATGATCATCTCCAGCGATCCTCCCCTCCATGATCATCTCCAGCGATCCTCCCCTCCATGATCATCTCCAGCGATCCTCCCCTCCCCATCCAGGCAGAAGATAAAACTCCATTTGTAAATATTTACATTGCACTGCTGTTTCCTCTATGACGACCCAACATTATTCACCCGAATCAGTGTCCTCATGACCGACTTGTAATATTCAGGCGTATAAGGATCCTCCACGAGCGACTCTTGAAGTATTCATGTGCTATTGCTCCCCCCCTCGCTACCTATCTAGAATACTCATGAAGATCAGTACATCTCCGAGTGAGCCTTGAATATTCTTAGGAGTCAGTAAACCTTCATGAATTAACCGAAATATTCACACGTATAAGGATCTTCTAGGTTGTTCCTGAATATTCACACGCATGATGAATCTCCATAATTAAACCCGAACACTCAGTACAGCGACGAGTGACCCTCAGTATCCACCGGGATCTTTAACCCCTTTCATACGAGAGACCTTGAATATTGGCATAAATTAGGACCACCACCACCACCCTTCCCACGCTCCATGATCAACTGAAAGTACCCTAATCGTTCCCGGTAATCCATGAATAAAATAGAAATATACAACGATAATAATACTCAACACCTCTGACTCATCTTACAACTAACCATGATTATTCACTCTTACTCAACACCCACTATTTCCTCACGTGCGTCAGTACTGCATGAATAAGATACAATATTCACAGGGTCCAGGGTACAGCTGGCCTCCATCTCACTCTACAAAGGTCAGACCGAACTCGTGTTAAGAAGTTAATGACCCGAGACGGAGATGGTCTGGACTCTGGAGTATAAAGTGTGGCCAGGCATTTGGTCCTCACATGTGTGTTTATGCTTTTAAAGTTCTGGTAATTTGTATAGGGTGAAGTTTGGGTGTATGTGTGTATAGTATCTGATGATGTGGTGTATTATTGTATAAATGTATAGTGTATGATGATGTGGTGTATTATTGTATAAATGTATAGTGTCTGATGATGTGGTGTATTATTGTATAAATGTATAGTGTCTGATGATGTGGTGTATTATTGTATAAATGTATAGTGTCTGATGATGTGCTGTATTATTGTATAAATGTATAGTGTATGATGATGTGGTGTATTATTGTATAAACTTATAGTAGTGTTTGATAGTGTGGTGTTATTGGTGTATAATGTTGCATATCTTGTATAGGCAATTAAAATCCCACTACGGCCCTTTTAAAAACAGCAGACAGCCAGCATAAGGCAATCTAAAGAGCAGCAACTACTGGTATATACGGCCGTGTTGTGTTGGTTGGTGATGCACGAGGTCTGTTTATATTACCACACGTATAAGGGCTCACCGCGACGCTAAAAGGCACTGTCTCTCTGTCAGCATGTCCTTTTGGGCCTTTGTAACTCTCTAACTTGCTGCACTTTATGTGGTAGAAAGAGAAGGAAAAAAATGGTCATAGTTGCTGTTTCGTCATCGTCGTGTAAGATAGAATGGTAGTATAGATTAGCTCCTTCAGTATGATCTCTTAATTCTTTGAGTACGATGCCTTAATCTCTTGCGTACTTTTGTCTTAACTCATTGAGTACGATGTCTTAGTCCCTTGAATATGATGCCTTAAGCCCTTGAGTACGAAAACAAAACCCCCTGAGTACGATGTCTTATTCCCCTGATTATGTTCTTAAGCTCTTGAGTACGAAAACAAAACCCCACGAGTATGATTATTTAACCCCTTGTGTACGTTGTTTTAGCCCCTTGAGTACAATGTCTTGGCCCAGTGAGCTAGATGTCTTATTACCATGAGTAGGATGTTTAAAGGGACGTCTTTCCTTATATTTTTTCCGGTGTGTTGATGAAGTCCGGTTTCTGGTGTGTGTTGACGTGTTCTCCCAGCTCCGCCGTCTATGGACAAGGGCTTGGCCAGGGTCAGTCTCAGAAAAGCACCACAGCCCTTACACTCGCTTCTGCCGCCCTCCTCCAGCAGGTCATGCCCTTCCTGATCAGGTTTGTGATGGCTAAAGCGTCGTTTGACCTACCACTCCTCGTCCTGCCTAAAGCTTTCAGGGTTCCCAAATCCTGAAAGAAACAGGTTATTAAACGACCACAGTCGTACATCACTTGACCTGTTCTCCTTCTCCTCGTACAGGTCATAATACCTTGTGACCTGTTATCCGGCCCTTGAGGTCAACACACATCCTGTAGGGAGAGATTTAGGGAAAACATAGCAGCCGGTGACCTGATGTGTCCTAGGTTCTTGAGGTGTTCTTTACTGGAGGGGACAGAGGAACACATATGGTCAGGTCACTCCACTCCTCCTCACCGCAGTTTAAGAGAACCTGGTGTCCCGCGGGTGTGGCGGCAGCGGCTGCGGCAGGCAAGTGGACCGGGTCGCCCCCCGGAGAGGTCCAGTGTCCCACCGTCTGCATCCCAATGCCGTCTTGCTCTCCACCCGGATCTGGTGGAAGCGGTCGGGGCGCGCTGTCGGATGAACCGAACCAGCCGGCCAGTCGACCAGACAGCAAGTTAGCCAATGAGTCAGCCATCCAGCCATCTAGTGAATCATCCACCCAGCAACCCAACTAACCACCCTGCCAGTCACTGACTTAGCCACCCAATCACTAAACTAACTAATCATCTAATCAACCAACCAACCTGCCCAGCCACCCAACCAGCCGCCCAGCCACCCACCCAACCAGCCAGTCAGTCACCTAGCTACACATCCAGTCATTCAGCCACCCCCCCCCCAAACAATCAGCCACCCGGCCATCCAACTTCCTACCCAGGGAGTCACCCAGGGGGCCACCCAACCACCCTGCTACCCAGTCACCCAGGTAACCCTTACCACGCCGTCCACTCACCCTTAACTCCCCGTCCAGTCAACCAACCAATCAACCAACCAACTGGCCATCCAGCCACCCAACCAAGCAACCAGTCAACCAACCAACTGGCTATCCAGCGACCCAACCAAGCAACCAGTCAACCACCCACCCAACCAACCAACCAACCACCCACCCACCCACCCACCAGCCAGCCAACCTTAACTGCACCGCAGTAGATTTTTTGCTGTGGTTGTCGCTCCGGCTCTTCTCCTTCATTTGAATGTGGGTCAGGCGAGCGGAATAATGCACTCAGCTGGTTGTACACTGTGTCTGCTGTTCCTTGACTGTTATCTGCTGTTCCCTTATCGTTGTTCTTGCACCGTTGTCTTTTATTTCCTTACCAGTGTCTGCTGCTACCTCACCGTTGTCTGCTGCTGACTCACCGCTGTTTGCTGCTGCCTCACCGTTGTCTGCTGCTGCTACCACCTCATTGCTGTCTGCTGCTGCTGCCTCACCGTTATCTGCTGCTGTTCCCTCACTGCTGTTTGCTGCTGCCTCACCGTTATCTGCTGCTGCTCCTCACCGCTGTTTACTGCTACCTCACCGTTGTATGCTGCTTCCTCACCGTTGTCTGCTGCTGCTCTCACCGTTGTCTGCTGCTACCTCACCGCTGTTTGCTCCTGCCTCACCGTCGTCTGCTGCTGTGTCTGCTCTTCACCGTCTGCTGCTCCCTCACCGTAGTCTGCTGCTCCCTCATCGTTGTCTGCTGCTGCCTCACCGCTGTTTGCTGCTGCCCCACCGCTGTTTGCTGTGGTCTCACCGCTGTTTGCTGCTGCCTCACCGTTGTCTGCTGCTGCCTCACTATTGTCTGCTGCTGCTCCTTACCGCTGTTTGCTGCTACCTCACCGTTGTCTGCTGCTGCTGCCTCACCGTTGTCTGCTGCTGCTGCCTCACCGTTGTCTGCTGCTCCCCACTGTTTACTGCTGCCTCACTTGTCTGCTGCTCCTCACCGTTGTCTGCTGCTGCCTCACAGTTGTCTGGTGCTGGTTGTCTGCTGCCTGTTGTCTGCTGCTGCTCCTTACCGCTGTTTGCTGCTGCCTCACCGTTGTCTGCTGCTGCTCCTCCACCGTTGTTTCCTGCTCCCTCACCGTTGTCTGCAGCTGCCTCACCGTTGTCTGCTGCTGCTTCCTCACCGCTGTTTACTGCTACCTCACCGTTGTCTGCTGCTGCCTCACCGTTGTCTGCTGCTGCCTCGCCGCTGTTTACTGCTCCATCACCGTTATCTGCTGCTGCCTCACCGTTGTCTGCTGCTGCTCCTCACCTGTTTTGCTCCTCACCTCTGCTGCTGCCTCACCGTTGTCTGCTGCTGCTCCTCACCGCTGTTTACTGCTACCTCACCGTTGTATGCTGCTTCCTCACCTCACCGTTGTCTGCTACCTCACCGCTGTTTGCTGCTCCCTCACCGTCGTCTGCTGCTCCTCACCGTCGTCTGCTGCTCCTCACCGTCGTCTGCTGCTCCCTCATCGTTGTCTGCTGCTGCCTCACCGTTGTCTGCTGCTCCCTCACCGTTGTTTGCTGCTGCCTCACCGTTGTCTGCTCCTCCTCACCGTTGTCTACTGCTCCTATAGTACACCGTTGTCTGCTGTTTCTTCACCGTTGTCTGCTGCTGCCACAGTTGTCTGCTTCTCCTCACCGTCGTCTGCTTCTCCCCACCGTCGTCTGCTCTCTGCTCCCTCACCGTAGTCTGCTGCTCCCCTCATCGTTGTCTGCTGCTCTCACCGTTGTCTGCTGCTGCCTCACCGTTGTCTGCTGCTCCTCACCATTGTTTGCTGCTACCTCACCGTTGTGTGCTGCTACCTCACAATTGTCTGCTGTTCCTCACCGTTGTCTACTGCTCCTACAGTACACCGTTGTCTGCTGCTGCCACACAGTTGTCTGCTGCTCCTCGCCGTTGTCTGCTGCCCCTCGCTGTTCTCTGCCGCTCCCTCACCATTGTTTACTGCTCCCTTACCGTTGTCTGCTGTTGCCTCACTGTTGTCTGCTGCTGCCTCACCGTTGTCTGCTGCTCCCTCACCATTGTCTGCTCTGTCGTCACTCTCATCTGCTCTAATCTGTGCAAAAAACGAATGCACACAAATACAAAAGTGAAAATACAAAAGCCTGAACTAAACATTTTAAAGTACAAAATAGGAAATAGTTAATTACAAAAAAATAGAATACAAAAATAATACAAAATTAAAAAAAATCAAAATGAAAAGAATATACAAATACAATACAGGAAATACAAGAATTTATTTGTTATTGAAATGCTGAGATTTTTCTTTTTAGATAGGACGGGTGTTTGCGAAAAAGGCATTATTATTAATATTCTGCTGTGACTTATTTAGCTGAGATTATAAACATTCTGCTTTTACGTACGATTTAACTGATAGAGATTATAGAAAGTATTATTAACAATCATCATTCCATTTAGCTTGGATTATAGTTGTGCACATAATGAATACGACTTACTTAGCTGAGATTATAGGTATTTTGCTAATGAATTCGACAAGCTTAGCAGAGATTTAAATATTTTACTAACAGATGCAATTATAAACACCTTTGTTATTGTTGACATTCACGACTCAGTTTAGCTGGGATTACAGGTATGTTTTCAGGGTCATTGCACGTCAACGAACTGGTAGTCATTTTGGCTTTTGAGTTGCAGATAGATTTTGAACTGGAATTTTTGTAACAATGTAAATGAGAGAACGAGAGATTGTAGGAGAGAGAGAGAGAGAGAGAGAGAGAGAGAGAGAGAGAGAGAGAGAGACGCTGGTGGTTTACGGTCATTTGGTCATATTGTTTACGCTGCTCACTCGGGGGAACAAAAGCAAACGAACAAATAACGTGGGAAGAAGAGGGAGAGGGATGAGGTAAGTGGGGAGGAAGGGTGAGGATGCTAGAGAGCAAGGGAGGAAGAATAAGGGAATGATAGGGTTGAGGGGATGCTCAGGAGTAGAGGGTGACGTGGACGCTGAGGCGTAAGGGGAGAGGAGGGTGAGGGAAGGGAAAGGGGAAGGGGTGAGGGGATGCTGGGGGTAAGGGGAGGGTGAGGGTTCAAGGTTAGACCACCCCCATTGGTGTTGCCAGGATCCTCGAGACGAAAGAGAAGTGTTCCAGGGTGATGTCATTTCACCTGCCTCCCGCCCCACGCCCACACACCCTCCGCCCACACACCTCCACGCCCACACCCTCCACGCCCACACCTCCCCCACACCCCTCCCGCCCACCCCTCCACGCCCACACACCCTCCACGCCCCACACCCTCCCACACCCTCCCGCCCCACACCTCCACTCCACGCCCCCCTCCACGCCCACACACACCCTCCACGCCCACACCCTCCACGCCCACCCTCCACCCCACCCACCCCACACACACACCCCTCCACCCCCACCCCTCCACGCCCACACCCCCCACACCCCCCACCCCCACACCCCTCCCACGCCCCACACCCTCCACGCCCACACCCTCCACGCCCACACACCCTCCACCCCACACACTCCACTCCACGCCCACACACCCCTCCACGCCCTCTCCATGCTCACCCTCCTCCCCCTTCAGCCTCTTATCAGGTTTGCCTTTACTACCGCCATCTTCTCGCTCCTACGCCCATCCCATATCTCTCGTCTACTCCCCCCTCTCTCTCTCTCTCTCTCTCTCTCTCTCTCTCTCTCTCTCTCTCTCTCTCTCTCTTTTAAGGTTTTTTCTCCTCCTCTTTCTTTCATCTTTGCTCTTCGTTCTCCTCCTCCTCCTCCTCCCCTCTAATGGATGTTCTGATATAGGAGGAGAAGAGAGAGGTGTGGAAGAGGAGGTGAAGATGGAAGGGATGTGGAAAGGAGATGAGAGGAGTGGGGGGGGAGGAGGGATGAAAGAGGATGAGGGAGAAGTAGAACAGGGAGGAAAATAAAGGGAAAAGTTGGATGGATGAGGAAGAGGAGGAGGAAGATGATGGGAATGATAAAGAACAGAGAGAACAATGGTGAGATGGAGGAGATGGACAAGAAGGAGAGATACGAAAAGGATTACCTCATTCAAAATCCTTGTGTTCGTCCCGGATTTAATTGGATTTTATGGGCATGTATTATGTCGTAGGGGATTTAATTTGGGGATTTTTGGAAGGTACTATATGTATATTATTATTTTTTTTGTAGAAAGGGATTAAATAGGATTATAATTTGCATAACATGTACATATACAATAGAGGTTCATGTTAATACTCTCAGATTGGTTTGTGTTTTATGCTTAAACGGGGAGGGATTACTGCGTACACACACACACACACACACACACACACACATGTAGGAGAGGACATTTACCTGTTATAGTGACTTTAATCTAGAGGTCATCTGTTATGTTCTTCCTCCCTTTCCTTCCCCTTCCCCCTTTCCCTTTTTCCTCTTTATCCCTTCTCTCTCTCCTTTCCCTTCCTATCTCATCCATTCAACTCTGTCTCTCCTCCCTTCCCTCCACCTCTTCTCATCTCCGCCCTGTCTCGTCACTTTCTTCCCCCTCCCCCCCTCTCATCCTTTTCCATTCTCCCCTTATCCATTCCCCTTCCTCACGCCTCTTACCTTCTTCTCCCTTCTTCTTCTTCTTCATGTTGCTTTTCCCATAATCTTTCTCCCTCTTCCATAACCCATCCCTCCTCCTCTTGCTTCACTCCCTCTTTCTTGTTCTTTGTTTCTTCTATCCCCTTTCTCCTCTCTCCCCCTCCTTATCCCATCTCCCATTCCGTCTCCCCTCTCCTCTCTTCTCTTCCTCCCCTCTCTCTCATCTCTCCTCCTATTCCCCTCTCCCTCCACCCCTTTACCTCTCCTTCATCTTCTCTCCTCCTATTCCCCCTCTCCCCTCCCACAGTCTATCCTACCCCTCCCCCTCCTCCCCTCCTCCCCCTCCCAGTCTATCTACCCCTCCTCTCTTCCCCCCCTCCTCCCCCCCTTCCCCTCCTCCCCCCTCCCCTTTCCTCAAACCACTAAACAGCCCAGTGTTGAGCAGATGTTGGCCTCAATATAAATAATATGTCTGGGATCAAGGTGAGGTTAAGGTGAGGTGGATACAGTTGAGAGAGAGATCCACCCCTCTTGGCAGATCATCAGTTCGGCTTAAAAAAAAAATGTTAATGAACCTCAAATATTAACTTTCGTTCATCTCACCAGAAGAAGAAAAAAAAAAGTTATAACACAACACAACTCGGCGGAAAGACTTGTTCTGTTTGAGGACGTGTTGGTGGGGGGGTTGATTTATAGGGGTGAGAGATATGAATGGATGGATGGGTGGGTGTGTGCGGATGGATGGATGGATGGATGAAGGGGTATGTAGATGGTGGATGGATAGATATGGGTGAGAGATATGAAAGGATTGATGGGAGGGTGTGTGGGGGTGGATGGATAGGATTTTAGTGTGCGTGCGTGCGTGCATGACCGCTCACCCACTCCATCACCCCGCATTCCCCTCCTCATTCTTCCTTTTCCAGTCTATCAACCCACACTTCCCACTTCCCCTCATGACATACATTGCGACACACACACACACACACATACTCTCTCTCTCTCTCTCTCTCTCTCTCTCTCTCTCTCTCTCTCTCTCCACAAGTTCAGGTAACAGTTATATCCCTCAGTAAAAAAAGTGTGACGTGGTATTATTTGTCTGACGGCGGCGAGGAAACAGTAGGCACCGGGTAGAGGAGGAGGTGAAGGGAGGTGAGAGATGGATCAAGGGATAGGGAAGGAGGGTGAGAGAAGGGGAAGGATGCATGGTATAGGAGAGGTGGGAAAGGAGAGGAAGCACGGGGTAGGAGAAGCGGTTGAGGGGAGGAGGAGACACGGGGTAGGAGAGGTGGTTGAGGGGAGGGGGAGGAGACAAGGTGTTGGAGAGGTGGGGAGGGAGAGGAAGCATGGGGCAGGAGAGGGGGTGAAGGGGGGGGAGGGCGAAGGGAGGAGGATATGGGGACGAGGGGAAGGGGAGAGGAGGATGAAGAATAAGTGGAAATAGGACGAAGATAGAGAGAAAGGGGGGGAAAGAGAGGGGTAGGGCAATAGAGGAAAAGGAGGAGGAGGTGGAGGATTAAAAATGGGAAGGAAGAGAAAGAAGATGATAACAAAGTGAAAAGAAGAGGAGGAAGAAAAAGGGGAAATAGGAAGGAATCATAGGAAGGAGGAAGGAGAAGGGAATAGGAATGAACCATAGGCAGGTAGGAAGAGAAATGGGGGTAAACGCGTCGTCAGGTGTAGAGTTTTGTTTTGTTCAGAACTCATAAGGTGTAAGAGCTTTGTGTAGGAGTCATGTGTAAGAGCTTTGTGTAGGAGTCATGTGTAAGAGCTTTGTGTAGGAGTCATGTGTAAGAGCTTTGTGTAGGAGTCATAATAATTTCCTCACTTAAGTAACTCTTGTCTCATATAACAAAAGAGTGACCGATTTCCTATTGTTGTGGGTACCGCCATGAAAAGTGCCTCCGTTCGGCTCAGTTGGGTTAGATTAGGTTAAGTTAGGTGTAAGACTCATTGGAGAATGTACGGTATATATGAGGTCTCTTGTCTTGTCAATATTGTTGTTGTTCATTTTTTGTATTTGTATTTTTCTGGTTACATTAACTATTTGAATTACAAGTTATAAGCGTTGAATTTTATTAGAAAAAATTAAATATTTTTGGTGATATTTTCCAAGACAAAGTAAACATCCGCGTTATAATTGTGGTTAGTGTAAGTTTGGGGAACATTAAACTATGTAAACAATTAGTGTAGTATTTTTGGTCTTGTTACAATTTTGTTATCATGATCTTTATTTTAATGGATTTACTTAAGTAGACTGGCTGAGGGAGTGAGAGTGAGTGTGTGTGTGTAGCTCAGTTTATGTTTTGATGGGTGCGGCTGTTCAGTGTGTACAGTATTAGATCATTACATAAGACCCGGCCCACCGCCTGGGACAGCTTTCTCTGTGTTCTACTCGCTCTAAACATCTTTTTATTAGAAGCTATTCATACTGACTCATTCTTCCTGATAGCAAATTAAAAAAGTCTTGAATTAGTAGTAGTTTAGGTTGATATATTTTCTGATGATAAACTACGACAACAGATGTTCTGAAGGCGTGGATAAACCCCAAGTCTCCTACAGGATCAAGTGAGGATGTGTGCTAAGGTTATGTTCCTGTTGGCACCGCCGCTGGGAGAACACAGAAGGCAGGGGCGGACTCTCACACCTTCTGCTAGTTCGATTGACGGCGTCGATTACTTATCAGGCAGCCATCAGGAGCTTCTTATTGGCCGGGTTAACTACCTCTTCCTGGCGCCGGCTTTTGTGGCCCGCGTGTTGACCTCTTAACTGCTGGTGTAGATGGCCATCTAACTGGATCGCACGCGCGCGCACACACACACACACACACACACAGTGTGAACAACTCGGCTTCCGACTCCAGCGCCTTCCAGAATATATTGAACAATCTCCAAAATTGGGCCACCAACAACCATGTCACCATCAGCCATACCAAGACCATGGTTATGCACATCAACCTCCCCTCTGACCTTGTCCCACCTCCCTTCTCTACTTTGGGCCCCAACACATTCCAGATTGTGGACTCCACTAAGTTCCTCGGCGTCATTATAGATAAATTAAATTGGAAATCACACGTCAGTGCAATTGACAAATCCTCCAGTTTTCGTCTCCACCTCTTCCGACGTCTCAAGTCCCTTGGAGCTCCCGAACCCAAGCTCCTCAGTGCTTACTCAACATTCATACTACCGAAGCTCACCTATGTATGCCTCCCCTGCCTGGTCTTCCTCCCTGAATGCCACACAACGGAAACACCTAAGAAAAGTGCAGAAGAGGGGGTGCAAGATTATTTTCTCCCCCTCCTACTCCACATATCAAGAAGTGCTCAACATACTGACCCTCTCGGCTCTCTCTGTTCATCACCACGACCTCATCTGTAAATTTGGTGAAAAGCTTCTGCGCCAACCTCGACACCGTCTCCTGCTTCCACCCGATATCCCTCGGCCTTGAATTGCTGTTCAACACCACAACCGCATCCAGCTCATACGAACACGTACTGTTGAAATTCCGTGCTGTATGACCGTCTCCCCCCCTCTTGTTATGATGTATTTGTATCACTTCTGGTACTTGTATATTATTTGTCAATCAAGTAATCCATTCACCAATTATGTAACTGTATATTTTTTTGCGTTTTGGCTGCCATGTTCGTTCAATAAACCGTTAATAATAATTATTATTATTATTATTATTATTATTATTATTATTATTATTATTATTATTATTATTATTATTATTATTATTATTATTATTATTATTATTACACGAGCGCTGCTTAATGAAATCTCAATCCAGCTAAGGGAAGTAAATATATGCAAAATATTTTTGATTGAGGGCTTGATGGGGGAGGAGTTGGTGATGACTGTCCTCCACATTGTGGTGGTGGTGGAGGGGTGGTGATGAGCTGTCCTCCACGGTGGTGGTGGTGGAGGGAGGGTGGTGATGACTGTCCTCCACGGTGATGGTGTGGGAGGATGGTGATGACTGTCCTCCACGGTGGTGGTGGTGTGATTGTCTCTGTGGTGTTGTCACGGTGGTGGTGGTGTGGGTCCTCTGTCCTCCACGGTGGTGGTGGTGTAGGGAGATGGTGATGACTGGTGGTGGTGGTGTGATGGTGGTGGTGGTGTAGGGAGGTGGTGACTGTCCTCCACGGTGGTGGTGGTGTAGGGAGGATGGTGATGACTGTCCTCCACGTGTGGTGAGTGGTGTAGGGAGGATGGTGATGACTGTCCTCCACGGTGGTGTAGGTGGTGTAGGGAGGTGGTGTGTGACTGTGATGTCCATGATGGTGGTGGGGTGTGGAGGAGGGTGGTGATGACTGTCCTCCACGTGTGGTGGTGTAGTGGGGTGGTGATGGTGGTGGTGGTGTAGGGATGGTGATGGTGATGACTGTCCTCCACGGTGGTGGTGTTGTAGGGAGGGTGGTGTTGACTGTCTCCACGGTGGTGTGGTGTAGGGAGGTGGTGATGACTGTCCTCCACAGTGGTGGTGGGTGTGGTGACTGTCCTCCACGGTGGTGGTGGTGGGAGGATGGTGATGACTGTCCTCCACAGTGGTGGTGTGTATGGGAGGGTGGTGTTGACTGTCACTCCACGGTGGTGGTGGTGTAGGGAGGATGGTGATGACTGTTGTCCTCCACGGTGGTGGTGGTGTGGGGAGGATGGTGATGTGATGACTGGTGTGGGGAGTGGTGTGACTGTCACTCCACGAGTGAGGAGGATGGTGATGACTGTCCTCCACGGTGGTGTAGGGAGGAGGTGATGTCTGTCCTCCACGATGGTGGTGTGTGGAGGATGGTGATGTCTGTCCTCCACGATGGGGTGGATGGTGTGAGGGAGGATGGGTGGTGATGTCTGTCCTCCACGGTGGTGGTGTAGGGAGGGTGGGGTGATGTGTGGTGAGGAGGATGGTGACTGTGGGGGTGGTGTCTGTCCTCCACGCTGTCCTCCACGGTGGTGTAGGATGGAGGTGAAAGGGAGATGGTGATGTAGGTGGTTGAGGTGAAAGAAAAAGTGGTGAAGCTGGAATACAGTACAGTAGGAGTAGAAAGAATCTGGGCTCAACCAGATCGCTTCATCTTTCCTATTGGTGTTTTATCTTTGTTTCGCTCCCTTGAGTCGTCAGTCCAAACATCCTCATATGTTCAGCTGTAGTTTGGATCCATTTAGATTCACCAGTCTCATGACTCATAATATATTCTATCAGTTTCTTAGAAGCAATATTATCTGGATCACCACGCAAAAGCCTCAGGGCTATTATGAGGTTGACTTCAATTATTCTATCTTTAACACTGAGTATACCTAGTTCTTTCCTCATATTAAGTAATTTAGTGCTCATGGGACAGCCTAGGATAATTCTGAGGGCTTTATTTTGCTTTTTTTTTCGAGCTTGTCAATGTCTTTCCTGTCACGAAGGACCAGGGCTGGTTCATGGTAATCTATCCGAGATCTTCTATAGCCTAGGTACATTGTTTTGACAATTCTGAAATTAGCACCTCAATGTGGATTGTACCCCGCTACACATTTAAGGGTTTTTAACCTATCGGTACATTGGCGGTGTTAGCTGTTGTATGGCAGGTGAGGTACAGGGGATAGGGACACCGAGATAATTAAAAGAAGAGACATAGTCAATACTGTTGTCACCTATCATAAGCTTTGAAGGTCCACGTTTTCGGTTACCATGGTGGGAGAGGGCGGTGATGACTGTGGTGGTGGGGGAGGATGGTGATGACTGTCCTCCATGATGGTGGTGGTGGAGGAGGGTGGTGATGACTGTCCTCCATGATGATGGTGGTGGGGGAGGATGGTGATGACTGTCCTCCATGATGGTGGTGGTGGTGGAGGAGGGTGGTGATGACTGTCCTCCATGATGGTGGTGGTGGTGGAGGAGGGTGGTGACTGTCCTCCATGATGGTGGTGGTGGTGGAGGAGGGTGGTGACTGTCCTCCATAATGGTGGTGGTGGGGAGGATGGTGATGACCATCCTCCGCGTGGTGGTGGTGGAGAGGGGTGAGTGATGACTGTCCTCCATGATGGTAGGTGGTGGAGGAGGGGTGGTAGGCTGTCACTCCATGATGGTGTGGTGGTGGTGGAGAGGTGGTGACTGTCCTCCATGGTGGTGGTGGTGGAGGGTGGTGATGACTGTGGTGGTGGAGGAGGTGAGGTGTTATTTTGTCACTCCAGTGGTGTCAGTAGGGAGGTGGTGATGACCTCGCCTCCATGATGGTGGTGGTGAGTAGGGAGGTGGTGATGGCTGTGTGAGGTGGTGGAGGAGGTGGTGATGACTGTCCTCCATGATGGTGAGTGGTGGGTGGTGATGACTATCGCCATAATGGTGGTGGTGGAGGAGGTGGTGATGACTGTCCTCCACGGTGGTGGTAGAGGAGGGTGGTGATGACTGTCCTCCATGATGGTGGTGGTGGAGGAGGGTGGTGATGACTGTCCTCCATAATGGTGGTGGTGGAGGAGGGTGGTGATGACTGTCCCCCATGATGGTGGTGGTAGGGGAGGGTGGTGAGGACTGCCCTCCATAATGGTGGTGGTGTGGGGGGTGGGGGGTGATGACTGGCCTTTATAGTAGTGGGGGAGGAAGGTCGGTGGTGATAACTGGTCTCTATGATGGTGTTGGGGAGGGAGGACGGTGGTGATGACTGGTCTTTATAGTGGTGGGGGAAGGGAGGACGGTGGTGATGACTGAGTCTCGACACGGTCATCGCCCTGCTTGGATTTCCATATCGCCAAGTCATGACTTTTTTCCTCATCATCTTATGGCTTTACCTCGTTTGTCTACACTGACCCCGCCAAGCGTCTGGTCCGGGAACACTCACAGCCCCGCCTGATAATCCCTCCGTTTTCCCTAAATTTAAAGTCTTGACCAACGCCTCCAATCACCCTACGTAAGTTCCCTATACGGCATCACTATTGTTCTTGGGCTCAACTCTCTCTCTCTCGCTTATTATCTCAGTTAGAAGTAAAATTGATATCGTATTTAAGAATCCGGTTCCAGTTTGTGAGGGCTGGTTCCTGGGGCCATGGCGCGGCGGGGTGATGAGAGTGGCGTTTATAGCTGGGTTAAGAGCGGTGTTGGTGCAGGAAGAGGAGCGGCTGCCTGCCTTCCAGGTGGCCGCCAGGGCACGTGTGTGTTTTGATGACCCAATGATAATCACCATAATTATCATAACAGTAACGGTGATGATAATATAAGTAACAACAATGATAATAATAGTAATAATGATAATAATATTTTCTATACACTAATCATACCAATATTATTACAACACCCTGTTCCATTAAGCGAGGCGATAGAGAGTAATGGTCACAAAATAGCTGAATTACATTTATTTACCCGTTTACCAATATTGTCAACACACTCCTGATGGACGCTGTGCTGTGAGAGATCTTATAATTTGAGAACAGACTTGAAAACCGATTTACTGAAGCTGGGTCTTAGATAACTGCAGATAACTTAGCGCTCAACCTTAGTGAATAAACAGAGTACACAGACGCCTTGACAGTGATGGCGAACTTGTTGGATATATTATGTTAGTAAATAAGTTAGATTGTCAGTAATAATAATAATAATAATAATAATAATAATAATAATAATAATAATAATAATAATAATAATAAATAAAAACTTCATAATAAAATTAAATTCACATAAAATGAACAAACACAAAGGTTAATAATAATGGAATAAGAAGTCATATACACAGACTATGTACCGATAAAAGAAGTGGCACATTGGACATAATGACCAGACTGTTTACTGTATCGCGGACTATTAGTTAAACTGACAGACGGGAAAACTAATGGCTGCTCGCGTCTTGCTATATAATTCTCAACAGACTGACTGCCTCCTCCTAACTACAATAATGACTGGGGAGGATCGTAGACAGTTAGTTGATGGAGTTAACTGTCTAACTGTGAGCCGTAAATATTTAGTTGATTCGCAATTAATTGGAAAAATCGTCGAATTAATGGATTTGTTGATGAAATTATAGCAACTGTTGGGGGGAGGGGGGGAGTGACTGGCAAATCTTGTGCCAGTTAACAGTGAGAATATAAGAGAGAGAGAGAGAGAGAGAGAGAGAGAGATGAGAAAATAATAGAAATGTATTTACTAATTATGTAAGAAATGTAATTAACACACACACAATACACACACACACACAACAGGCTTATGTCAGTGAAGGATGATTGTGTAGTGACGCGGGTGTGTAAAAGTGGGGGATGGGGAGTAATGAACTATTGTTAAGGGGAAACTAAAGTCCTCCAGAAAGTCCATTATGATAAAGGGAGGGAGTTAAACGCCTGGAGGGAGAGTATGAGAGGGGTGAGAGGGGTTGGAGGGAGGGTATGAGAGGGCCTGGAGGGAGGGGATGAGAAGTCCGAGGGAGAGGATGAGAGTGGTGAGAGGGTCTGGAGGGGATGAGAGTGGTGAGAGGGTCTGGAGGGGATGAGAGGGTTGGAAGGAGTGAGAGGGATTGGTGGGAGGGATAGAGAGGGAGTGAGAGAGGCTGGAGGGAGAGAAAATGGGTGAGAAGGAATTAGAGGGAAAGACGGATTGAGAGGGATGGATAAAGAGAAATGAGTGGGGATTTGGAGGAGAAAGGGGTAAGATTGTTCTCTGGTTAGGTTAGGTTAGTCTTCAGGTGAAATAAACTATGGGACCTAATATTCAGGCTATCCAAAAATACACTTCCTGTTGAAGATCTAATAATTATCATACACAAGAAGACTCAAGAATACGAAGAGGATTAGATACTAGAATACGAAGTAAGAGTTTAGAATGAAATTGAGATTAGAACAAAAACAGATGAGAATATGATCAAATGAGAACCCAGCTTCAATAATAGAGTAGGGGGAGGGTACAGGTGGATGAGGCGCAGGTGTGGGTGGAGGCATTGGGTGGGTAGGGTACAGGTGTGTGTGCGGGTGGTTGGAGATTGTGTGAGAGAGAGATAGAGAAGTGGGTAAGTGGCGCAGGTGTAGGCGTGGCGGGGAGGGAGGTAGCTAGCGGGGCATGGGAAGTGGCAATCAGGCCGGTAGTGGCAGGAGTAGTAGTACCACCAGTGGATCTCCAAACCTGTGTCGAGTACCACTACCTTATTACCTTACCTTTGACCACACACACACACCTGCTATCTCCTACCTCTTTGTGTGTGCGTGTGTGTGTGTGTGTGTGGCCAGTATATATTAACCTGTATTTATCCCCATAAGTATAAAGGTATGATGTACAGAAGCTTACGACTTAAATCTGTGGACTTTATTTTGACTTAAGTCCAAGTCTTAAATTTTTTTTTTTCGTTAAGTCCAGTAGCAGACAGTACCATCTCTTCCTGTGTCACTGCTGCACCCACCTCCTTCTGCTTATCTCACTTGCATGAACACCGCTGAAGGTATGCTGTACTCACTGTGTCTGCTTCTGCTGCCTCTCCTCAATAAACACTGTCTGACTATCTGCTACCTCACTAAGGTACACACCTGCTGCATGTGTACTTTCCCCCGTCTGCTTATGCTACCTCGTCTGCTAAACATCTGCTTCCTCCTGTCTTCTTATGTTATCTCACCGGGACCAGCACCTGCTAATTGTCTGCTGCCTGACCTTGACAAACACCTGCTTATTGCCTATTTCCTCCTGTATACGTGTGTTTCCTCACCGGGACAAACACCTGCTGGATGTTTTCTGCCTTACCCTCATAAATCCCTGCTGAATGCCTGCTACCCCACCTTGAGAAATACCTGCTGAATGCCCGCTGCCTCACCTTGATAAACACCTGCTGAATGCCTGCTGCCTCCTGCTGTGTTCCCTGCTTAAGGTGGTGCATTTTGCCTGCCGTCTCCACTGGTGCGGGACCGCCTTAGACCAACACCCTGCATGTAAATGAAGCGACCCTGGTACGTGGGTGTCCTCCAGCCAGGCCGTGTTATCTTGGCGGGGAGGAAGGGGGTCTGGGTGAGGGTGTTGACGCCTTGAGAGAGAGAGAGAGAGAGAGAATGCTGGGAACTCTTGATAAGCACACGGGCATGCTTGTATGTAAGTGGACCTACACACACACACACACACACACACACAACTTCAGTTTGTTTAGGTCATCTTTGAAGTTCAGTTCGAGGCGGAAACTCGGTGCTTGAAGGAACGGGAAAGTTAGCCTCGCGTTTATTCAGCCCAGTTTCCTCCTCTCCTGATCACACGGACAGATGTTTGGCACGCGTGAGGGATGTTTATCAGGAGTGAGCTAGCATATTATGTCTAGTGAATGGTCACACACTGATGGACAAATATAAACACGTAAACAAATAAATAAAAGGGATTAAACAAGAAATAAGAAACATGTGAAGAAAAATACTGAAATGGACAAAATAAAGCTAAGGAATTAAAAGTAATAATATGAAATCGAAAATAAATAAAATAGAAAACGAAAACTTAGAATTGGTGTGTGGAGGGTGGGGGGACTTGCCTAGACAGCGTCGTACGTGAGGAGGTCGGTGGACGAAGGTTGGTAGTGGTTGGTTGGTGCAACGGCGGTGAAATCTAGGCCCTTTGGTTGGGTGTCTGATTTTTTTTCTTTCTTTCTTGTGTGACTCATCGGTTCGTCCCTTAATGAACTTCTCAACACGGAGGTGAAGTAATATTTCTCGACCATAATTACAGTTAGGAGGTGAAGGAATCCCCGAAGCCATGGGTTGAATTTTTCCTCCTCTGTGTATTGATGTCTTGATCGTGTGGCTTAATTGTTCGCGGTCTGAGTCTTTTTAAGTACCCAACTTGCCCAAGGAGTCTACGTGGGTAAGACTCTAACGGCATCACCCCCCTCCCCTCCCCTCCCTCCTCCCCCATGTGAATTCCTGAGGTCTTACGGTATTCCATGGAGTTTGTATGTCAATAAGCCCAAGACATACCCACCTACGTTCTTGAATCTTGAGATGGACAAGTCTTTAAGAAAATACAAAACCATCCCTCTCCTCACCTCAACCAAAGAAAGGAAATGAAGTCGAAACACCCCTGAGACTCTATCATCACCAGATACCTCTCACTTATCCCCAATTAAAAGGATAAAAAAAATGAAAAAAATAAAATAAAATACTTTGCGGAGTTTTAAAAATTTGTGCTCATCTGCGGGGCCTAGCGTAGAGTACCGAGAAATGGGGATTATCTGGCAGGAGGTAAACAAGAGATGAGCTGCGTCAGGTGGGTAGTGAGAGGGTGTATGTACTGCGGACGGAGGGGGGTGTTACTCGCCCTACACAACATGAACACTGATGATATGGCTTAATGGGACGCGTCTTTTTTTCTGGTGTAATGGGTAGATGTAGTCGGTGTACATAGGATGCTGGTTCTCCTTTTTTCTTTTTTTTATCCTTCTTTTCTTCTTCTTAGCCTTCTTCATTTTCTCTTTTATTGTTCTTTTTTTATTCTCGTTTGTTCTTTTATTTTATTTATCTTTCGTTTTCTTATACTTTATCTTTTCTCTATTCTTATTTTCCCTTCTTCTCCTTCGTCTTCTTATTGGGTTCTCCTCTTTTCTTCTCCGTACATTTTCGTCTTCTTCGACATTAGTTAGTTCAGTAATTTCCTATAGTAATGCAATATAGTTAGGCGTTATCCACATGAAGCGAAGCACGAAATGAGCCACATGAATCAAGTATTGATCCACATGAAGTAAGAAATAAACCACATGAAGCAAAAGATATCCAGAAGAAGCAAGAAATGATTCACATAAAGCAAAGCATCATCCACCTGGGAACGAGGCAGCCTCAGCAACATCATCCTCTCAGATTGCCTCGGCCAGGCGAGACACGTTCACCTCCCTCCAGGTAACGTCATTAAACACCTGCACAGTGGCTGAGGCGGCTGTGGCGGGTCCCACAGGCGCCACATGTACCGTCCATAAGGTGGCGGCTTTGGTGGTGGCGGCTGTGGATGGTCTCACCGTCGCCACACGTACTGTCTAAAGGCGGCTGTGGCGGGTTTTATCGACGCCCCATTTACCGTAACGCTGTAGTAGTGGTGTATCGTGCCCATTTACCCTTAACGCTGTAGTAGTGGTGGCGGCTGCAGTAGTGGTGGCGCTATGGCGGGTTTATCGATGCCCCATTTACCCTTAACGCTGTAGTAGTGGTGGCGGCTGTAGTAGTAGTGGTGGCGGCTGTAGTAGTGGTGGCGGCTGTCACATTGCACCTACGTTACTAACACGTGTTACTAGTGCCCCCGTTCCTCATCTTCCTTCTTGACTTCTTTCCCCCTTCTCACTTTTCCTTTTCCATTCTTCATTCTCTTTCTCTCCCCTCTCTCCTCCTCGGCTCCTCTTCCTCTTCAGTACTTCCTCACTCTCTACTCACTCTTCCCCTTCCTAATTCCATCCTCACCTCTCCTCCTACTTACTATCTTCACACCTTTTATTTTATTCACCCCCCTCTCCTCTTCATACCGCTCCTTCTTCTTCTTCTTCTTCTTCTTCTTCTTCTTCTTCTTCTTCTTCTTCTTCTTCTTCTTCTTCTTCTTCTTCTTCTTCTTCTTCTTCTTCTTCTTCTTCTTCTTCTTCTTCTTCTTCTTCTTCTTCTTCTTCTTCTTCTTCTTCTTCTTCTTCTTCTTCTTCTTCTTCTTCTTTCTTCTTCTTCTTCTTCTTCTTCTTCTTCTTCTTCTTCTTCTTCTTCTTCTTCTTCTTCTTCTTCTTCTTCTTCTTCTTCTTCTTCTTCTTCTTCTTCTTCTTCTTCTTCTTCTTCTTCTTCTTCTTCTTCTTCTTCTTCTTCTTCTTCTTCTTCTTCTTCTTCTTCTTCTTCTTCTTCTTCTTCTTCTTCTTCTTCTTCTTCTTCTTCTTCTTCTTCTTCTTCTTCTTCTTCTTCTTCTTCTTCTTCTTCTTCTTCTTCTTCTTCTTCTTCTTCTTCTTCTTCTTCTTCTTCTTCTTCTTCTTCTTCTTCTTCTTCTTCTTCTTCTTCTTCTTCTTCTTCTTCTTCTTCTTCTTCTTCTTCTTCTTCTTCTTCTTCTTCTTCTTCTTCTTCTTCTTCTTCTTCTTCTTCTTCTTCTTCTTCTTCTTCTTCTTCTTCTTTCTTTTTCTTCTTCTTCTTCTTCTTCTTCTTCTTCTTCTTCTTCTTCTTCTTCTTCTTCTTCTTCTTCTTCTTCTTCTTCTTCTTCTTCTTCTTCTTCTTCTTCTTCTTCTTCTTCTTCTTCTTCTTCTTCTTCTTCTTCTTCTTCTTCTTCTTCTTCTTCTTCTTCTTCTTCTTCTTCTTCTTCTTCTTCTTCTTCTTCTTCTTCTTCTTCTTCTTCTTCTTCTTCTTCTTCTTCTTCTTCTTCTTCTTCTTCTTCTTCTTCTTCTTCTTCTTCTTCTTCTTCTTCTTCTTCTTCTTCTTCTTCTTCTTCTTCTTCTTCTTCTTCTTCTTCTTCTTCTTCTTCTTCTTCTTCTTCTTCTTCTTCTTCTTCTTCTTCTTCTTCTTCTTCTTCTTCTTCTTCTTCTTCTTCTTCTTCTTCTTCTTCTTCTTCTTCTTCTTCTTCTTCTTCTTCTTCTTCTTCTTCTTCTTCTTCTTCTTCTTCTTCTTCTTCTTCTTCTTCTTCTTCTTCTTCTTCTTCTTTTCTTCTTCTTCTTCTTCTTCTTCTTTTCTTCTTCTTCTTCTTCTTCTTCTTCTTCTTCTTCTTCTTTTCTTCTTCTTCTTCTTCTTCTTTTCTTCTTCTTCTTCTTCTTCTTCTTCTTCTTCTTCTTCTTCTTCTTCTTCTTCTTCTTCTTCTTTTCTTCTTCTTCTTCTTCTTTTCTTCTTCTTCTTCTTCTTCTTTTCTTCTTCTTCTTCTTCTTCTTCTTCTTCTTCTTCCTCTTCCTCTTTTTCTTCTTCTTCTTCTTCTTCTTCTTCTTCTTCTTCTTCTTCTTCCTTCTTCTTCTTCTTCTTCTTCTTCTTTTCTTCTTGCTGTTTTATTATTTGTTCTTCCTTCTTAACCTTCTTCTTCTTCTTCTTCTTCTTCCTTCTTCTTCTTCTTCTTCTTCTTCTTCTTCTTCTTCTTCTTCTTCTTCTTCTTCTTCTTCTTCTTCTTCTTCTTCTTCTTCTTCTTCTTCTTCTTCTTCTTCTTCTTCTTCTTCTTCTTCCGTTAATCACAGGTGTGTGGTTGGTTTATCGCAGGTGACCCGGACAGGTAGATGAAAGGAGAGGAGGACAGAGAGACGAAAAAGAAACAGGATGGATAAAGGAAGAGAGAGATTACAAAACAAAGGATGAATAAAGAGAGGAGATGAAGGAGGAAGAAAGAATGAAAACGAAAGGGGTAATTAGTTGAAGGGAGAATAAAGAAAGGGGGAAGAAACAAAGGAGAGGAGGAAGAAGGGTAGAAATGGGATAATTAAAAGGGGGAGAAGAAGAGGGGAGGAGCAAAAATAAAAACGAAAGGGGAAGAACGAAGGAGAAGTAAAGAACAGAAGAAGAGTGAAAAGTTGAAGGAGAAGAAGAGACAAGAAAGAAAAGAAAAGGAATATTGAATGGAAGACGATAAAGAAGGAAAAATGGAATAGAAGAGGAAGAGCCCGAGTGTAAGAGAGTGATTAGAAATTAAGAATGAAAGAGAGAGGGACGGTGGTAATGATAAAGAGAGAGAGAGAGAGAGAGAGACCTTTTTAAACACCTGCTTTGGACACACACACACACACACACACACACAGGTTCTCAACCACAGTGCCACCATGGTAACGTTGAACACCTGGTGTGAATCCTTCATTATCTCTTCTACTGGACATACGACTTCGACTTGCGCCAGGTCACCACCACACAGGTCACCACCACACAGGTCACCACCACACAGGTCACCACCACACAGGTCACCACCATACAGGTCACCAAAACCACACAGGTCACCACCGCACACACACACACACATCGCCTCCAGGGGTTCAGTGACTCAGCAGGTCCCAACTCCACTCCAGAATCTTCCTAAGCTTGGCCTCTCACCCTCCCTCAGTCCCCGCTTCACTCCGATCTTCCTCTTCCTCCTCCCTCTCCTCCCTCTTCCTATCCTCCACCCCCTCACTCTAATCCTTCCGCCCTCCTCCTGTCCTCCCCCACCCCCAGCTAGATTCTAGGTGCCGGAAGTCGCTGATAAATACTGTGGGCCTCTCACATCATTCCAATCACTCCTCTCTCTCTCTCCTTCTCACCTCCTTTGCTCCAGCACTCTCTTTATCCGTCTCCGGCACTTCATTATCCCTCTCTCTTCCCCCAACCTCTCTCTTCTCCCCCATTCCTCTTCTCCCCCTTCTTACATCCTCCATTTCTCCCCTCACCTCTCCTCCAACCCTTCCCTCTTTCGTCTCTCATCATCTTCATCCCCCCCCCCTTTCCCCCGTCTCTTCTCCTCGTCATACTCTCTCCTCTTCTCTCCCCTTCACCAAACTCCTGGGAACCAACCGATCCAGCTCCTGGTAAACACTGTCAACCAATCACACCCTTCACGCACCTCCCACACGTCTCACGCACCTCCCACACGTCTCACGCACCTCCCACACGTCTCACACACCTTCTTCCCACACCTCCCACACTTTCCAAATAAAACATGTATATGGAGCAAGTAACAATATCACTAGATTACAAGATGTTGTAACCGCTAGACTAAGGTTAGGATATGAGTACCTCTGGCAGTATGCCCCTCAGGCAGATGTGAACAAAACTAACTGTAAAGTGTGTGGCCAGACATATGGCCACACACTCCAACGCTACGTCCTTGACTGTGTGAAGGTAAAACCTTATAGGGACAGGTCCAAGCACACTGTATGTGAAATGGCAAAACACTTTGTCGCTAATGTTAAGATAGCTGACATAGAAAGATTGCTTCCACTTTTTTTGCACCTTGTAGCTAAGTCCTTTCCCATATATAGAACCAAACACACAATGTGCTTCAATACCTCTCACGCAACTGTAAATAACAAAGTGTGAAGCCAGACATATTGCCTCATACTGCTGTACTCACGCAGCTCTTCACCCTCTATACACAGAACTAAAGAAACAATGTATATGAATTACTCTCTAACATTCAGTGCCGTAAGATCTTGACTACTGCGGTCTGTTATACACACCCTTTGTGACCTCTATTCTGTATGCCTTTTGCGCTACCGCTCACAGGATGAGTATGGGGTGCACAATAAACTAGCTGAAATACGTGATAAAATTAAAATTTCCTTCACCTGTCACATCTCCCACCAACTCGCTAAATTCGCCTCTTGGGCTTTGCACCACTACACCCTTGTCCTCCCTACACCCAGCCACACCCACTACACCCTTGTCCTCCCTACACCCAGCCACACCCACTACACCCTTGTCCTCCCTACACCCAGCCACACCCCTCACCTGTCCTCCTACACCCCAGCCACCACTACCTCTGTCCTCCTACACCCCCAGCCACGCCCCACTTCACCCCTATCCTCCCTACACCCCAGCCGCCCCTACACCCCTATCCTCCCCTACACCCAGCACACACACACCCCTTGTCCTCCTACACCCAGCCACCCTACACCTTGTCCTCCTACACCCAGCCACACCCACTGCACCCCTGTCATCCTACACCCAGCCACGCCCCTTTCACCCCTGTCACTCCCTACACCCATCCCACCCCACTACCCCTGTCCCTCCCCTACCCAGCCACGCCCCTACACCCCATCATCTACACCTGACCACACCCCTGCCCCTGTCTTCCCTACACCCAGCCACTTCCCACTACACCCTGTCCTCCCCTGCACTGGCCGCCCTTTCTCCCTGTCTCCCCTACACCCAGCCACCCCACTACCCCTGTCCTCCTACACCCCAGCCACCACTACACCTGTCCTCCCTACACCTTCCACCCCCTCACCCTAGCTCCTCCCCTACCCCAGCCGCCCCTACACCCCTGTCCTCCCTACACCCCAGCCACGCCCCTGCTCCCCTCCCTCCTGCACCCCAGCCACGCCCCTACCCCTGTCCTCCCCACCTTCGCCCCTACTCCCCTGTCCTCCCCTGCACCCCAGCCACCTACACCCCAGGCATGCCCGGCTGGGACATAGCCAGGTGTGGGCCAGCCAGAGACAGTGGCCCGAGGTGGAGAGGGCCTGGTTTCCCTGAGAGCCTTACTGGGGGAATACAAAGTACCCCAGACTCTCTCTCTCTCTCTCTCTCTCTCTCTCTCTCTCTCTCTCTCTCTCTCTCTCTCTCTCTCTCTCTCTGCTCATTGTTTTGGTCTGTTCTTACTGGGGTGGAGGAGGCAAGGGTCGCCGCCGCCTGCCCCAAGCAACGTTACATTACGCTCGTCTCAAAAAGGAGCGAGAAGAAAGAATTATTTTAGGGTTCTCCTTTTGATGTTCTTTATATTGATTTCCCTTTTAACTTTATATATTTAATAGCTCGTATCAGGTGTATTGATAACAAGTATAAGTGTCGTTATTATTGCAGACGGTATAGTGAGCAAACACCTGAGATATTAAATTATGAAAAAAGAAATGCATTGATGTGTTGTGCAGCGAGTAACATTCTTTATCGTATAATGTATTCATCATGCCAGGGCGTTCATTACGATGTCTATTTATCAGGCAGGATACTCCATTATGTACTTAATCATTCAGCGTTTTTATTCCACCTGTGTAGAGTGTTCAGTCAAGTCCCTGGGGTAATGGGACTTTGGGTTCCCAGGGTGGTGGTCTGAGTTGACTTTTCACACACACACACACACACAAACTCTCTCTCTCTCTCTCTCTCTCTCTCTCTCTCTCTCTCTCTCTCTCTCTCTCTCTCTCTCTCTCTCTCTCTCTCTCTCTCTCTCTCTTCCTCAGATACTATACAATGTATACATAGTCATACAAAGACGTGTTTGTATACTTACACATCCACGAGGAGGAGAGAATACCTATATTTTTTAGTTTTGTGAGACTTGCTGTGTGGGGAGGTGTGGAGAATTTTAAAATTAGTGAAAGGGTGTTAATAAATCCGCTGGTGTTATTCCTTCCTTCCTTCCTTCCTTCCTTCCTTCCTTCCTTCCTTCTTCCTTTCCCCCACTAACACACATGCATACACTCAACTGTCTGTTGCATATATAAGAATTGCATCATAAAGTCCAAATTTTCTGTTTCATTACCACTCTCTTCTTCTTTCTTAACTCTCCCTCTCTCTCTCTCTCTCCCTCCCTCTCCCTCCTTTCGCATTCTCTCTCCCTCCACATTTCTCACTCTCCCTTCTTCCTCCTCTCTCATCCTTTTTCATTCTCCCTTCCTCCTGCTCCTCTTCCTCCTCCTCTCTTAGGCTGCCTCCCTCTTTGTTCTTATCTCACTCCCCCACGCCTTTTCATTCTCCCTCCTTCCTCTTCCCTCTCCCTTCCTCTTCCCTCCCTCCCTCCCTCCCTCCCTCCTCCTCCCTCCCTCCCTCCCCTCCTCCTCCTCCTTCCTCCTTCCTCACTTTTCCTTATGGTCTTGATGCTGTACGAATGCATTGCGTACCAAGACGAGAGATTAGAAGATTAGTCAAGACAAGAAGCTGGGGAAAGGGCGAGATTCTTAACAGATTAGGGAAACACAGAGAGAGAGACTGTAATATCACTCTCTATTGTTGTAGGAAGTTAATGATTATGATTGGTATTTGTGTTAGTGTTTAAGTAATAGGGTGGTTGAGGTTGTGGATGAGTAGTGTAAAGTAGGTTAAGTGGATGATTAGGATGACTGGGTGAATTATGTAAGGTAGGTTAAATGTATAGGTCGTTGACATGGGAGATTGGATGAAGTTGTGTAAGGTAGATTAAGGGTTTGCTCGGTTGACGTGGATGTGTGTGTTGATGAAGTTGTGTAAACAATCACTCACTACCTACTCTCTCTCTCTCTCTCTCTCTCTCTCTCTCTCTCTCTCTCTCTCTCTCAAAAGATTCTCAGAGGTTCACAAATTGAATTTTCCTTTTACAGTAAGTGGAGATGCCAAGAACTCAGGTGACCAGCCAACGTGAGCTAATGCATAAAATAATATCTCCTCTCGCACCCATCGTGAGATCATCTGAAGAGAATACCCCAGCTTATTTCACCTGATGATTAAACACCCTAACTCTATTTGGGGATTAAGTTAGCTTATATTAGGTTAGGTTAGGTTATTTGCTAACATGGGGTGCGTTAGTAGACCAGCCTCACGCAACCCGACTGTTGGTTTGAAGTCAGGTAACGCAGCGGGCGAGTCATGACGGCGAGGTATGGGGTCCTGGAGCCCCAGACGACAGCCCCGTTGTCTTTATCTTGTTTCACGCCCAGGACCACCACATTTAAGTTGGAAGGCCCCAAACCGTGTACTGGTTTAGGCCTCCTGCTCCTTAGATTTAAGTGAACGGGGTGCTTAGACAGCTCTCCCTCTTTCTCGAGACACTATCTGTACCTTTTTGCAGAGCTGAAGTTAGGAGTGTAAGTGACAAGAGACGTGTGTAAAAACCCCAACACTATTGATAAGTGTAAGTGATGAAGTTCATTATACCCTGAAAAAAATCATTTGTGAAGGCGTGTTTGCTACAAGAGCAATCCAGACCGGCCTAGTGAACCTACGTGGCTTTATCCTCAGTAAAGTGAATGTATCAGTGGCGGAAATAAAGCCCTTATAAGCCAAACCAGAATACTGGAATTAGATGTGGGTGTCCCCAGATTGACGAACTCCCTCTGTACATTATTACTTATTTTGTAGCGCGAATGTGA
Organism: Homarus americanus; assembly: GCF_018991925.1. Lineage (NCBI taxonomy): Eukaryota > Metazoa > Arthropoda > Malacostraca > Decapoda > Nephropidae > Homarus > Homarus americanus. The sequence continues at coordinate 9,342,274 of NW_024741189.1, forward strand.
GTGAATGTCTCATATGTCCAAGCAAATTGTAAATCAGTGTATAGAACTTTGCCCAATAAATGTAAGTGCAATTATCTGCTCGTATCTGTGAACCTTATGTAATTGATTACTAAGAGTAGTGACTGATTGGTTATGGCAAAGTATAACCAATAACCTGGATGTTGTAAATTAATTCATCAAGACGTGTACAGTTGCGGAATTGTGTTCCTACACCCCCTGTGGTAACCCGTGTATCCAAACGGCAACGTCGCAGTAGCCCCCAAAATAGAAAAAAAAATAAAAAAAAATACGACAGACACAATTGGTTGACAGGTTTTCTATAGGTCATATAGGTTGGCCGTTTGGAGACACTGGTTACCACAGGGGGTGGAGGAACACATTTCCGCAACTGGCGGGAAGTGGAGTGAAACTCTACATTAATGATGCGCCATATGATCTCTCACGTTCACTGACATATTATTCTATCTAGTAACAGTTAAGTTTGGTTGTTAAGATGTAATAGGTTTGGATTGGTTCGGTTAAGTTACGTTTGGTTATGGTAAGTTATATTAGATTACCTTACATTACGATATATTAGCTTAGATTTGGTTAGGTCATATTAGCTTAGATTAGCAATAGGGTATTTAATCATCAGGTGTAATAAACTGGGTTGTATAAACGCCTCATGATGGACCTTTGTTATGTACAAGGAGTTTTATACTCGTAGTATGAGACGTTTGCGTATGATGTGAGAAGCAATGTGATGTTTTTAATTTAGAGAGAGAGAGAGAGAGAGAGAGAGAGAGAGAGAGAGAGAGTGTGTGTGTGTGGGGGGTGAGCGTAAGCCAGAGAAAAACAAGAGAAAGAGAAATGTCTTCAGAGAGAAAGATACAACTAGAAAGAGGGAAAGCGAACGAGAGAGAACTTGAGAGATATAGAGCGAAAAAGAGGGAGAGAGAGAGAGAGAGGACGAGAAAGGACTTGAGAGAGAGAGACAGGGTACTTGAAAGAGAGAGAACATAAAAGAGGGAGCGAAAGAGAGAGAACACGAGAAAGAACTTCAGAGATAATCACATTCCATATTCACTTAAACACATTTTTCCTCTTCACTTCCAAATTCAGTGAAAATTTCCAGCCCGGTGCTTCTCCTCTCTCCACCTCCCAACCCCTCCCTCTCACTATTGAACTTTGCTGGACACCCAACAGCCTCTCATAATACCAATCGGCATAGCACAACAGCGGCGGGATCCTTGTTATTCTCCCTCCCGAATGGTATAGGAATGGCCGTTAATGGGATCCACGCACGACCAAGGCCATAGAGACGAGAGGTTTTTGTCTATCGGGACGAGAGTCGAAGGCCGAGGCACCGACTTTTATTGTTTGAGGATGGCCGACGCGTCGCTCAGCAGCTGCCCTCACCCTTTCCTCCCCTCCTCTTACTAATACTCTGCTCCCTACTCTTCCTCGTGGGGTGCCTAAAGTTCAGGTGATCCCAGGGGTGCCTAAAGTTAAATAATAATAATAATAATAATTAACGGTTTATTGAAAGAACTTGGCAGCCAGAAGGCTGAAAATATACAGTTACATATTTGGGGAATGGGTTTCGATTTACAAATAATATACAAGTAACATAAGTGATATAAATAAGATATATAATAACTAGATGGGGAAAAGCTCAAACTACAGTGCATTTCAACATAGTGACAGTGCAAGGAGTAGTGTTTACTGGGAGTGAATACACTGGTCTATTACAAGTTATTGATAATTTTTACAATGGTTGGGACTGGGCTGTTCTTATAGCGATCAGTTCGTGCACGTATGGGCTGGATGCGGTTGTGGTGTCGAACAGCAATTCTCGGGCTAGGGATCTCAGGTGGTAGTAGGAGCCGGTGTCGAGGGGTAATCCCAGGGGTGCCTAAAGCTCAGGTGATCCCGGGGTGACTAAAGTTTAGGTGATCCCCGGGGTGCCTAAAATTCAGGTGATCCCGGGGTGCCTAAAGTTCAGGTGATCCCTGGGGTGACTAAAGTTCAGGTGATCCCCGGGGTGCCTAAAGTTCAGGTGATCCCCGGGGTGCCTAAAGTTCAGGTGATCCCCGGGGTGCCTAAAGTTCAGGTGATCCCCGGGGTGCCTAAAGTTCAGATCCCCGGTGCCTAGTTCAGGTGATCCCTGGGTGTCTAAAGTCTGTGGTCCTGGGTGCCTAAAGTTCAGGTGATCCCCGGGGTGCCCATCCTTTAGTTATTACCTCCCCCTCTTCCTTGTTACTATCCATCAATTACAACTCTTCTCTCCTGCCTAAAGTTCAGGTGATCCCAGGGGTGCCTAAAGTTCAGGTGATCCCCGGGGTGCCCATCCTTTAGTTATTACCTCCCCCTCTTCCTTGTTACTATCCATCAATTACAACTCTTCTCTCCTCCTTTGCCTCTTACTTCTCCTTCCTCCTACGCATCCTTCTCCTCTTCTTACTCCTCCCTTTCCTTCTACTCTTCCTTTGCCTCCTACTATGAATTCGCCTCCTCTTCATCTTACTCCTTCTTCTCCTCCCCCTCTTCATCTTACTCCTTCTCCTCCTCCCCCTCTTCTTCTTACTTTTCCTTCTTACTTCCTACTACTTCTTATTTTTCTTACTCCTCTTCTGGCTCCTATTCCTCCTCCTTTGCCTCCCTCCTCCTTCTTTGGCTCTCCTCCTCCTTCTTTGGCCTCCCTCCTCCTCCCTCCTCCCTCCTCCTCCTCCTCCTCCCTCCTCTGTTATGTCTGTATCGCCACCCTCTTTTTTTATTAACTGGTATCACTTTTTTTCCCTCCTTCATCTCTCTTTCTTCTTATTTCCACCTGTTATATATACCCTCCCTCCCTCCCTCCTCCTCCTCCTCCTCCTCCTCCTCCTCCTCCTCCTCCTCCTCCTATGTTTTCTACTACAGTCTTTGTTTCTTACCTCTTATCTCCCTTATACTTACGTACTTCTTATCCAAGCTATTTCATCCCATTATCTATCTACTTTATCTCTCCTTCTATATTTTTTTTCCATTTGTTCACTCTACCCATCTCTTCTCTTCACTTGTTTTCCTTTTCTTCCCTTCTATTTGTTCTTTCTGTCTCTTACCCTCTTTGTTAACCCTTTCTCCCCCTCCCTCCTCCCTCCCTCTTCCCTGTCCTCCTTCCCGCCAGCATCTTCCTTGGGGCCGTCTCGTGCTTACAGTCGGGTCTTGTTGTCCATCTCGGAGATATGGTTTCCTGGCATTAGTATCTTGCTCATCACTATCTTCTTCATCATCGTCATTATTGTTATCATCTTCATTATCTTCATTGTTATCATCATCATCATCATCATTATTATCATCATCATCCTGCCACTACTACCACCACCACCATCATCATCATCGTCATCACCACCACCTCTTTCTCTACCCTGATATTACCACACCATGTCACCACCCCCCCTCCCCCCACCTTTCTAGCCCTTCCTTCCTCCATCCCCCCTCCCCTCCCAACCACCATCCATTCATGATATAAAACCAATCAGAATGACGGAAAATACTCCCACTTTACCCTCAACGATAGGTCATTACAGTGATGTTAGCTGTAATTACTAACCTCTCCCAGGTAGTTGAGTTTACGAGAAGCTTTTTTTTTCTGGAGTTTATAATTCACGTCTTTGATAAGGAAGGTGTGTGTGTGTGTGTGTGTGTGTGTGTGTGTGTTCGATAGTATGGTCTCTCTCTCTCTCTGTTTACTTCTTTCACTTAACTACATATCTTTCGTCATTCTGCCTTTAATCTGTATCTTCCTCCTTCGCCCTGTAATTATCCACCTTTTTCTACCTCCTTCCACCCTCTTCTTCCACCTCCATCGATTCCGTTTACATGAACCCTTTCTTTTATCTTTCTCCGTCCCACTTCCTTCATCTCTCTCTCTCCTTCTACTCCACTCCAGTAACATCAGTCCTTCCAGTCCTCTCTTTTCACCCCTCCCACTCTACAGTATCTCCCCCTCCTTCCCACTTTATCTCCCTTCCTCCCCCTCCCATTCCATCTCCACCCCTCTTACGTCTCCCTCCCTTTCCATCTCCCTCCCACTCCATTGTAATGAGGTTTGAGTAGAAAGTATAGGGTAGAAGTTATTTAGTTGTAGGATTGTAAAGAGAAGAAGTTTGGTAGCGAGGCCGATTAGTTACTTTCAAATTGGTATTATATTCGTAGGGGAAAACTTCTAAACACCACTTTCAATACAACTATTTATTCATTAACTGAATGGCATGGACACATTAATAGATCAATATATCGAAGTTACTAGACACTGACTCTCGGACACAAACATGAAATGGATACACTTCCCACCGTAAATAACTCGCCCCTGGATCACACTGACAAAGACTCAGGTGTGACCTGAGGGAGGCCCAGCAGGTGCTGTTGAAGAGAGTGCTGGACTATGTCTCCTGTGGGAGACTGTTAGCTGGAGACACAGTGCTGGGGAGGGAAGTCTCCCTCTGGGGAGGAGCTGTTGGCTCCTTCCCTATTAGAATAATAATCCGAATGCGACTGTCCTTTCTGAAGAGAGCTGCAGGGCCTTTATATTGGCGTGAGCGGAAGATGTCACAAATCGGGTGTGTCTGGTCAGGTGACAGGTGTACTCGCTGGAGGGTAGCTTCTTGAGTAACACTCCATCTTCCTACCTTCCTCCTTCTACTCCATCTCCTATTCCTTCCTCCTTGCACTCCATTTTCCCTCCTTCCACTTCATCTTCCCTCCTCCCACTCCATCTCCCTTCCTTCCCCGCCCACTTCATCTCCCTCTCTCCATCTTCCACAACACCGGGTGACTTGGGATGAAAAACACCTTCCTCCTCCAGTCTCCCTAATTAGCCTTCAGTACCTGCTGCCGTAGTGGAGGAGAAGGTGTACTAATTACATCACCAAGTTATGTCCAAGTGGTAGGATAACTTAGTATCATAAAAAGAGCATCAAGGTGGGATTTTCATTTAGAATACAGGTATATAGTACAGGTAATTATGTATCGCTTCATTTACCAATTGTGAAAGTACAGCCATTGCTTAGGCTACTCTCACATCCCTACCAAGTTTAAGCTCTGGATCTTGAAGACTTTGGATATGCATGGGGAGGTACTTCAATAAGCTATATTAATGTATGTATCGTTGGAAAACGTTTATACCCATTTATACTTAAAGGTGGTGGATGTAGTACAGGAACTACCAACTGTTGAGAAACAGGTGGAGTAACATTGCTCGGAAAGCCTCGAAAAACATCGACTCCATGACTAACGATACTTTTGGGGGACTTTACAGAATATACTGTACTAAAGGCTGCACGGAGAAACATATATGCATATATATTTATACATATACACATATTCACTGATACATAATCATACATACATGTAACTCATTAGCACCTCCCCCTACCCACCCACACACACACACACAAACCAAACAAAAACTCATCCCCCACTGACAGCTTGAGTCAGGGTGACATCATTTACCCAAATAAATGAGAGTTGTGACTGTCACGTGCATTCCATTACCCACACCGGGATTACACTTCACCCTCTGTTATGTCCAGACCATTGGCTCGTGTGTTGATTAACCCCAGTGTGACGCCGGGGATAAACACCCACTTTGCTTCCTGCAATCACACCGAGTTGGTGTGGTATAGTTAACACACCTGCCACCTGTGTTGATGAGTTAGAGGAAGCCCTGTGGTCTTTAATTGGTGAATCATTGATCTTACCTGTCTTGTGTTTGGTCTTTTTCTGCACCAAATCAAGGAGATGAACTGACACTCGGCCCACAGATGATAACAATACTCCATGTTGGTTCTTACATGACTTACATAAATAATTAGCAAGTGTTCATCGGTAATGTTGGCTCTGGTTCTGAACACTAAAACAGTTTGGGCAAGATATCTAATGAATTTTGTCACAGCGTATATATTAGATAAGGGTAATGCCTGAAATTCCAATGCTATGAGATGATCTGCCTACGAGGGTATCTGGGAGGACTCAAACCCTTCTGCAGGTCCTTCGCTTTTCAAAACTCACTGATATCTCGGACAAGCCCTGTGTGGAACTCCCTGTCACACACTGTTTTTCTCACATCACGGTAACCTCTAGACAGCTCCAAACATCCTGCTTCAAATATCTTCAGTCTCTGGCAAGGGGGCGACGCCTCAGTGAACAGATTTGACAGTGACATCTGCTTGATCCCTTCCATTAGTTATTTATTTGTTCACACTGAGGATTTCAATGTTGTATATTTTGATGATGTCTCTGTTGTTTGCTTCTAGGAAAGTTTATCATCATTGTGGATCTTCAAGTGGGGTGGTGGGGAGAGAGAAGTGGTAAAATTTGTGGGGGGTGGAGAGGGGTAGATGAAAGTAGGGGGTAAGAAGGCGGGGAGGTTTAGGTAAGAAGGGGGGGAGGTTTAGGAGGGGAGGGCAGATGAAATGGAGAGAGAGAGAGAGAGAGAGAGAGACTTGCTGGCAAGAATCACGTCTTGGCAATTAATGTCAGCTTTGGGTGCTGGTGTCGACAGAGTGAGGTAACAGAATCTCAGGTGACGAGGGGGAGGGGTTGGGGATGGGGAGTGAGTGGGAGAAGTGGGGACAAGGGGAATGAGGGGGAGGGAGGTGCAAGGGGATTAAGAAGGAGGGAGGAGCAGGGGATTGAGAAGAAGGGGCAAGAGTAAAGAAGGGGAGTGGGAAAGGGAATGAGGGATAGGGAAGGAGGAGAAGGGGACAAGGGGAGGAGGAGAGGCAAAGGGTAAGGGGAATGAGGGGAGGAAGGAGAAGCAGAGGGCAAGAGGAATGAGGGGAGGGATGAGAGGCAGAGGGGAAGAGGAATGAGGGATGTGATGGGTGTGAGGGACGGCAGGGGGCAAGTGGAATGAGAGGGTAGGGATGGAAAAAGGGGGTTAGGGGAATGAGGGGAGTAAGGAGGCGATGACCTGCCTCTATGGCTTTTGTCAACCACACACTCACACTCCTCCCACCTGCTTCTCATCTTGCTCAACCCTCTTCAGCTCTCCCCCTCCTCCCTCCTCTTCTCCTTCCCCCTTAAAGCCCGCCGCCACTACTAACACATCCTCCTCACAAGACCGTACATTAAGTCATCCTACTCAAAGGGTTAAGTTATCGTACTCAAGAGGTTAAGCCATTGTATTAAGGTCAAATGAGAATGTGATTCTATTCACTTCATTATTATTATTATTATTATTATTATTATTATTATTATTATTATTATTATTATTATTATTATTATTTTCGTCAACGTCGTCGTCCTTTTGTTGATGGATAAATCAGTCTACACACCTGCAGGGTGAATCAGTCCACACACACCTGCAGTATGAATTACTGGACACACCTGCTGCAGTAATCTCTTAAGTGGTTGTCTCTCTGCCTTATTTCCTCCCTGATTACCTCCCTCCCTACCTCCCTGATTACTTCCCTGCCTTCCTTCCTCCATTATTACCTCCCCACCCTGCCTCCCTGATTAACTCCCTCCTTGTCTCCCTGATTACCTCCCTCGATTCTCCTGGATTACCTCCCTCCTTGTCTCCTGCCTTCCTCCCTCCCTGATTACCTCCCTCCCTGTCTCCCTTATCTTCCTTCCTCCCTGATTACCTCCCTACCCACCTCCCTGAGTACCTCCCTCCCTCCCTTCCTTTCTCCCTGCCTACTTTCTTTAGTGCCTCCCTCCCTGTCTCCTTCCCTACATCCCCCTCTCACTCCCTTATCTCTCTAACCTCTCTCCTTATGTACTGTCTCCCTAGCTCTTTCTCTCCTTCTCTGAGCACCTCCCTTTATCTCCTTTGTTTCCCCTGCATCCCTCCCCCTTACTCCCCCTACCCCCCCTGCGTCTTTCCTTATCTTCCTACCCTTAGCTCTGTTTATCTCTTTTCCTATACTCCTTCCTTCATTCATTCACTCATTCACGCATTCATTCGTTCTTTCCTTCCCTACTCATCGTCGTACCTTTTTCTCTTCTTGATTGCCTCATTCAGGTACCCAGCTGGTGCAGAGATTATTACCAGCTGCCGTGGGAGGTGGTGCTGGGGAGGTGGTGATGGTGGTGGGGAGAAAGGTAGTGGAGGGAAGATGGGGAGATTATGGTGATGGTTGTAGTGAATTAGAAGTGGTGTGTGTGTGCGTGTGCGTGTGCGTGCGTGCGTGCGTGCGTGCGTGCGTGTCAGTCAGCGAAATGTTGTGAAGATCTATTGCAATCATTTCACAATTCCTTATCCGTACATTGTCATCGCTAGATCGCTAGACAGTCGGATTAGAACCCCTTTGTTTATTGTCACCGTATAACCCCTTTGTTTATTGTCACCGTATAACCCCTTTGTTTATTGTCACCGTATCTCATTAATACAGGAGAAAGTGTTTCCCAATCCTGTCTACGCCACTCGATCCTTTCACAATATGATCATCTGTTTGTCGTCAGTAGCGTGGAGAGAGGATACTGGGGGTTGTGTTCACCTGGGTTACCTCTCATTACCACAGGTGTCGGAGGTATCTTAACGTTATCGTGTTTCATCTCCGGGGACTTCCTTGGAGAATGGCATCTTGTTTTTTTTAATGTTCGATACCAAGGTAAATCGACTTACTGACTAATTGACTTGACTGACCGATTGACTGACTTGACTGACTGAGTAACTTGAATGACCGATTGATTGACTTGACTGACTGACGTACTGACTGAGTGACTTGACTAACCGATTGCCTGACTTGACTGAATGAGTGAACGTGTTGAATATGTTATGGCAATCCACTTGAAATGACACCAGATGACACACCTCCACACCCTCCCACCGCCACACCCTCACATCATACACCTTCACATCATCACACCCTCACATCATCACACCCTCACACAACCACACCCTCACACAACCACACCCTCACACAACCACACCCAAATACTCCAGGTGGTGTATCTTTAACGTAGTCCCCAGTCTGGTACAACAGTCCACTCACGACCTAAAATAACCAGTGGAGCACAGTCAACCCCCCAGCTCAGGTGTCCTCCAGGTCGGTGCGTGCGTGCGTGCGTGTGGGGGGACAGCATAAATACACGAGGCTGGAAATAGACTGACGCCACGTGAGGCATGAAAGATTAAATATCACCTAGCGGCTCCCCAGACTATATCGTAACTGCCCTGGAGAACATATGTTATTTTAGAACAGTCCGAATGTTATGTGTTATTATAGAACACTTGTCAGTATACAATATGGTTGTCACTATTTGTCGATATTGTAAACCCCTCACCAGAAATAGACAGTCTGGCCACGTCAACACAGCAAGAAATCATGTATGTATGTCGAGGTTGTAGATAATGACGAAAATTACGATGTTATTTACTTAGACTTTAGCAAAGCGTTTGACAGAGTACCGCATCAGAGGCTTCTGAGAAAAGTTAAGGCTCATGGTATCGAGGGGAAAGTTTTAAATTGGATAAAATCATGGATCGCCCATAGAACACAGAGGGTCAGCGAAGATGGTGTTAAATCTGAGTGGGCTTTGTAACCAGTGGGGTTCCCCAGGGGTCAGTACTGGGCCCACTCTTGTTCATAATCTACATAAACGATCTAGAAACTGGGAACAGCAGTGACATAAGCAAGTTTGCAGATGACACCAAAATAGGGCAGCAGATTAATTCAGGGCAGGATGCAAATGCACGACTGGAGGATTTAAATTAACTGCAGGAGTGGTCAGAAAAATGGCAAATGAAATTCAACACCAGCAAGTGCAGTGTCCTTTATATTGGAAGAACAAAACTGTCAATGTTTATAGCCTTAACAAAACCAACCTTGAGAAGTCGACTTGTGAAAGGGACTTCGGGGTACTTGTAAGCTCGGTCCTACGGCCTAGAAAACAGTGCGTTAATGTTCGAAATAAGGCAAACAGTGTATTAGGCTTTATATCTAAAAGTGTAAGTAATAAGAGTGCGGAGGTCATATTGCAACTACAGTATATCTTGCGCTAGTCAGGCAGCACCTCGATTATGCTGTTCAGTTCTGGTGCCCTTATTATAGAATGGATATCAATTCACTGGAGTCGGTGCAGAGAAGAATGGCGAAAATGATTCCGGGACTTAGAAACCTTCCATATCAAGATAAATTAAAGAAACTAAACTTGCATTCCTAGAAAGACGAAGAGTGCGGGGAGATATGATAGAAGTATTTAAGTGGGTGAAAGGAATCAATAAAGGAGACATAGATAAAGTTCTCGTAATATCCGAGCAGAATAGGACTCATAGCAACGGATTTAAGTTGGATAAGTTAAGGTTTATGAGGGAGATATGAAGGAACTGATTCACAAATGGGGTGGTAGACGAGTGGAACAAGCTTAGCAACTTTGTAGTAAGTGCTGGAACCCTGGAAAGTCTTAAAAGGAGGCTAGATAGATTCATGGATGATAGAGTGTGGTTGTAACTCTAGACAGGAGCTCCCATGCACAGGCCGGTTGGCTTGTGCATGGATATTATAAGAACTTTATCTATATCTCCTTTATTGATTCCTTTCACCTACGTAAATACTTCTATCATATCTCCCCGCACTCTTCGTCTTTCTGGGGAATGCAAGTTTAGTCTCTTTAATCTATCCTGATATGGAAGGTTTCTAAGTCCCGGAATCATTTTCGTCATTCTTCGCTGCACCAACTCCAGTGAATTGATATCCATTCTATAATAAGGGCACCAGAACTGAACAGCATAATCGAGGTGCTGCCTGACTAGCGCAAGATATAGTTGCAATATGACCTCCGCACTCTCATTACTTACACTCCTAGATATAAAACCTAATACTCTGTTTGCTTTATTTCGAACATTAACGCACTGTTTTCTAAGCCGTAAATCCGGGCTTACAAATACCCCTAAGTCTCTAAGTTGGGTTGGGTTAGCATTAAGGTGAGCAGAATATATGATTTTCCCAACAAGATGAACCATTATCGATTCAGTTTTATATACCAGGAATTCCACAAGAGCTGAGATACCGGTAACTAGGACAGTGTGACACGGCCGAAACCAACACAAAAGCAGTCGAAGCGTCATAAAAGGTAACAGCAATGAGAGACAACAGATACAGGAATCGATACACAAGATGGCATAGATTATGTACACCTGTGGGAGTCACCTGATGGGGTATTGTGTAGGTGACAGGTGAAGGGAGGTTATAGTTGGACCTGACTTAAACACACCTCTCTCTCTCTCTCTCTCTCTGTCTGTCTGTCTGTCTGTCTGTCTGTCTCTCACATCCATAAAAGAATTACAACAGCCAGCTACACACATAATATCGTCATGACAGAACCTTGTAAAGAGCTGCTAAAGTGAGCTATGAAAATATAAATCACTTATCTCGAGCAACAAGAAAGAGTGCTGCCGTGCCCACATCCCTCGTCACCTCATTTCCCTACTGATGAGGCCATAATTAGCTTAGTTAGTCCTTTGAAGGGAAGCTGGTGCGGCCTCCTCGTCCTCCTCCTTCGCCTCTTCTTCTTTCTCCCACACCTCTCCTTCTGCTTCGCCTTCTCTTCCATTTTCTCCTCCCTTTCCTTTGTTTCCTCCTACTCCTTCTTAATCTTCTCCTCTACCACCACTTCCGTATCCTCCTCCTCCTCAACCATCACCACCGCCTCCTTTTCCTTCTTCCCCTCCTCCTCCACTTCGTCCTTCTTCTCCTCCTATCCTATTCCACCACCTCCCCCCACCTCCCCCCTCCTTCTTGATAGGATTCACCCCTTCCCTTGTGTCTCTAAAGGGAATCCTATTACAGGGAAGGATAATAGGATGTTATCGGATGGGCTATAAAATGATGCAAGGTGTAGGTCTATAGAAATGTTGGTGTAGGTCTATAGAAATGTTGAGGTGAATGTGGACGTAAGAATATAGAAAATGAGATGCTGAGTGTTGAATGTGGAAGAAAATGTGGAGTAGGGTGTATGAATATTGTGCTAAAGACGTGATGAGAAATTTGGATTTAGAAGAATACATTATTGCAAATGGGATACCGAGTGTTGAGATGAACATAAAGTAAATAAAATGACAGTTTAATATTGGGGATGAAATTAGACGTAGAAAAAAAAATATATAGAAAATGGATACTGAATATTGAAATAAACGTCGATACTTAAAACGAAAATAGAACGATGAAACGAGGTATATGACCAATGTTACAGGAGGAACAAAAAAAAATTAAGTGTTTATGTCATCATCATCATCATCATCATCATCATCATCATCATCAGTAATCCCAAACACAGTCAACCGGTCAAGGAACATGGAGGGAAAAAAAAAGTTTGGATCACATGAAGAATCTGAACCCCAGCTTATTTCACCTAAAGATTAACACACCCTTACACTATTTAGGCAGATAAGGTTAGGTTAGGTTAGGTAAATATATATCATCAATAAATCCTAACACATAGTCACGTGGAAAGAGAGAGATACACAGGTTTAATCTTCAAAAGTGGACCTTGAGCGTAATGAACCGTGGGAAGACTCCGTGATTACCTGAAGAGAGTTGAGAGGTGAATGATGAATGACCCTGATAAATGAGATGATATCGGAGAGAGAGAGAGAGAGAGAGAGAGAGAGAGAGAGAGAGAGACTCCGCCAACACGGGGGAAGAAGAGACTGAAAAGATACCCGAAATGAATATCTTCCGTACGTGTTCAGGTGGTGGTAGCGGCGACGGTAGCGAGCGAGCGAGGGAGGAGATAGGAGATGGGATAGGAAAGAAGGGAGGGGGGGATATGGTGTTATGTTAACTGAGGGGAGATATGGAGGGTTGATGAGACGGAAAGGATGGAGGAGGCAGAGAAGACAGACAGGCAGACAGACAGACAGACAGACAGACATGTATGTGGCTGTGACTAACAAAGACATGCCACAAAGATGCAGTGACCCTGGCTAGATCACAAAAAACACGTCCAAGATGGCGTCAGAATTCCACTTTGACTATACCTGAGTTGGATGTGTTTGCTGAGTGCCATTTAGATGATACGGTATTTGACTTAAGTAATTTTTTAGAGTGATCCGCTCAGATCTACGGACACACCTCACTTGTACTACAGACACACCTCACTTGTACTACGGACACACCTCACTTGTACTACGGACACACCTCACTTGTACTACGGACACACCTCACTTGTACTACGGACACACCTCACTTGTACTACGGACACACCTCACTTGTACACAGACACACCTCACTTGTACTACAGACACACCTCACTTGTACTACAGACACACCTCACTTGTACTACGGACACACCTCACTTGTACTACGGACACACCTCACTTGTACTACGGACACACCTCACTTGTACTACGGACACACCTCACTTGTACTACAGACACACCTCACTTGTACTACAGACACACCTCACTTGTACTACAGACACACCTCACTTGTACTACGGACACACCTCACTTGTACTACGGACACACCTCACTTGTACTACGGACACACCTCACTTGTACTACGGACACACCTCA
>NW_024741189.1:9358259-9415759 GCF_018991925.1 Homarus americanus
GAGAGGGGGAGAAATGGAGTGGGGGGAAGAAAGAGATAGGCATTGTGTGAAAGGAAGAGGAAAGGGAGGGAGAAAGGGATAAATCGAAGTGAAAGGGGAGAAAGAGAGGGTGTGGTGGATATAGGTGAGAGGGAGTGAGGGGTGGTGGATATCGGTGAGAGGGGAGTGAGGGGTGGTGGATTTGGCTAAGAGGATAAGAAAGGTGACGACGGAGGGATGAACACAACACTCTCTCTCTCTCTCTCTCTCTCTCTCTCTCTCTCTCTCTCTCATGAATATCTTAAGAATAAACAAGAACAAGACCATCACACATATTCATATTAATCTGCATATAGAATCTTGATGAAGGAGACACGCGAGAGATTAAAAGGTCGTGCCGGGGCTCAGACAGATACACAGACAAGCGCACACACACACACACACACACACACACACACACACACATATATTGTAAAAATTAACAACTCGTAATCACCCAGTGTATTCACTCCCAGCCAATCTTACCTTTTTGCACTGTCACTATGTTGAAATGCCCTGTAGTATAACCTTCTCCCCACCTAGTTGTTATATATCATATTTGTATCACTTATGTTACTTGTATATTATTTGTAAATCAAGAGACCCATTCCCCAATTATGTAGCTGTATATTTTCAGCCTTCCGGTTGCCATGCTCTTTCAATAAACCGTTAATTATTATTATTATTATTATTAGTAGTAGTAGTAGTAGTAGTACACAAACACACACACATGTTATCTTTCTTTTACGTGACTAAACATCCACATCTTAAAAGAGCGAGAAGGTGGGCGATCATTCGCCAGACTTGGCTTCCGCCGGTGTGTCATTGGCATGGGTAAGACAGTGTGTTGATTGGCCTTGCAAGTTAGGCTATGTTAGCTTAGTTTGATTTGTTTGGGTTTGGTTAGGTTGGGATGGGTTGGGTTGGGTTGGGTTGGGTTGGGTTGGGTTGGGTTGGGTTAGAGGTATATTGGTATATGGAGTGACGGGGCAAGTGGTGTATCCCTACTGACCACCTCCCCCTCTATCCCCTCACCTGCCCTCCCTCACCTGCCCTCTCTCACCTGCCTTCCTTCATATTCCTTCCTTTACCTGTTACCTTTCACCAGCTTCCTTCCCCTTATCTTTTTCTCTTCCCCTTCCCTCACCTGCCCTCCCTCACCTGCCTTCCCTTTCCTGGTTCTCTCACCTGCCTTACCGCCACACCTGTGAATCCCTAATCCTACCACTGTTATGGGTGACAACCCTTGAGCATAATGATTTAATCCCTTGAGCATAAGACTTAACTCTTAAGTATAAAGATTTAACTCTTTAGCATAATGACTTAACCCATTGAGCATGATGATTTAACCCTTGAGTACTATGACTTAACCCCTTGAGCACGGTGATTTAACCCTTGAATATGATGATTTAACCCTTTAAACACGATGATTTGCTGGATGATGGTTAAACATCTTATAAAATGATGGTTTAATTAATTTAAGAATGATGTTTTATTTCTCTGAAGACGATAGCTTAAACCGCCATCCTCAAATGTTTAAAATTTAGCTTGGGAATATATATTTTAGTGTGGGAAGAGGTAAGTGTTGATGAAGTCTACTCGACATAAAAGAAAATAAGAGAAAATAATAAGAAGAAATAGGATATGAAAGACAGAAAAAATAAATTAAGAGAAATTGAATAAAAAAGAAACAATATATATACAAGAATAAACGGAAAAATTAAGCAAAAGAAGAAGACAGAAACAATAAATAGAACAATTAGATATAAAAAGAGAGACGATAGACAGGAAGAAGATGAGGAGAAATTGGATAGAAGAGAGACAAGAGAGGAAGTATAAATTAAGACGAGAGATAATCAGGAATGAGGGTCATGGGTAAAGGTGACATACAAGAGAGGGGGGAAATAATGAAGGAAACAGACGTATTGTGCCCTGAAGTACCATATCCTGTAGAGGGGTGTGTGTGTGTGTGGGGTGGAGGGGAAGGTGAGAGTTCGATCATAAGTCCTTCTCGGTGTTATCTTCCATCACCAACTTCAGCACGACTCCCTGTAAACTAAGTCTTTGAGATGGTTAAGAGGGAGAGCATAAGAGTGGAGGATTTCTCTATAACATCGTTGTTTATTTGATATCTGGTTTCTCTGTTTACATCTCCTAGACTAAGTACTTTACATTTGTCCACATTAAATTTCATCTGCAATTTTTCAGACCATTCGAAAAATTTTTTTTAGATCTCCCTGTAGTTTTGCGGAGTCCTCGTCAGATTTAATTACACGCCCTATTTTAGTGTCATCAGCAAATTTACTTATGTTGCTGTCTACGCCAATATCTATGTCGTTTGTATATAATAAATAATAATGGTCCAAGTACTGAGCCCTGGGGTACTCCACTAGTGACGTTACCCCAATCTGATTTAGTGCCGTAATGCTTACTTGCTGTTTCATGTCCTGTAACCACGCCTAATCCATTTTAGAATATCTCCTCCAATGCCATGAGCCTCCCCTTTTCATATTAGTCTTTCATGGGAAACTCTGTCGAAGGCTTTGCTAAACTTGCGATATACCACAACATAATCGTGCCCGTCGTCCACAGATTCGAAAACAGCTGAGAAGAATGTTAATTGATTAATCGGGCATGAACGCCCACTTCTGAAGCCATGTTGGGAATCATTGATCAACTTGTGCTTCTCCAGGTGATTTCGAATAGAGTTTGAAATTACTGCTTCCAGCAATTTCCCTACAATTGATGTTAAACTGATTGGTCGGTAGTTAGAGGATAGTGATCTATCTCCATTCTTGAAAATCGGCATTACATTCGCTATCCTCCAGGATTCTGGTAATACAGTCGTTTTTAAGGACATGTTAAACAAATTTGCTAAGGGCATACTAAGCTCTTCCTTACATTCCTTTAATACCTTGGCAAATATCTCACCGGGACTTGGTGACTAATTGGGCTTTAACTTGTCTATTTGCTTACTAACATCGTTACTAGTCACTACTATCTTGCTTAATCTATTTTCCTCACTATCTCTGCATATAGAGGACGAAGGTGGCTTCAGTCTCCTCCTTCTGTGTTGACGCTCTATGGTATAACTCCTAGGAAATTATATTGAACTTAAAGAGATGAATATAGTAAAGTGATATATGGCCGAGTCTTTAGACTCTAAATACTTGTTGTACTTGTTGTAGGTCAGTGGGAAATGTTCTTGAGATAGTGACAATCATATGGCCTTGGATGCTATTGCTACGAGTCTTAAGGGCCATGCGTTTCAAGGGCCACAAGTCTCCTGGCCGTGATCTTCGGGTTACCTGTCTATTACGGCGTGGGTAAAAAGAAACGCCGCACCTCAGGTAGTCGGGCTCCTGTGAACACACCTCTCAGAGCTCCCCAGTCCTGGTGAGTGGCCCCGCGGCTCGTCCGGTGGTGTGGTGCGTGTGGCGTTAAGCTGCCTCGTGACTTACCCCCTTTTGCTCCAGGTGGTCTCCGGGGCTCCTGCTAGCTCCTCCTTCGTCGGCTACGCGGCCACTTTTTCACGCTCTCTGGATAATTGGGTAATGTTACCTGGGCAGGAGGGGTGTCCACTATCCAGAGCCGCGCCCCACCTGCTGTATGGTACAACTAGGTTAGGGGAGGGGGGGGTGATCACACACACACACTTTCTTTGGAAGGCATTGGTCAGGAGGATTATGAGTGTGAAGATAGAATGAGCTGTTGCAGATTGAGAGTAAAGGAAGATGGTATGGGGGAGGGAGCCAAGGAGATGGAAGAGAGGGAGGAGGGAGTTATCCTGGGAGAAACATACACCACTCCGTTCATCCTGAGAGAAACATACACCACTCTGTTCATCCTGGGGGAAACATACACTACTCTGTTCATCCTGGGGGAAACATACACCACTCTGTTCATCCTGGGAGAAACATACACCACTCTGTTCATCCTGGGGGAACATTACTACCAAATAAATTTCATGTTTGCTGTACCAAATCCTTTAATGTGCGGCCTGACTAAACACCTGTGTTATAGTAGCCTCAATATGCTGTCTACAACCCCAGTATAATATGATATATTCTCGTGTGAGTATACCGCGGGCGAACTTACAGACACAAGAATCATGCATTGGTTTGCTTTCATATAAGCAAACAGATAGATAGATAGATAGATAGATAGGTAGATGCTGTAGATAGATAGATAGATAGATAGATGCTGTAGATAGATAGATAGAGATAGATAGATGTTGTTATAGTGTAGTATGCGATCTCCCAGGATATTTACACTTTGACGTTCATTAACCTAACCTAACCTAAAAGTGTACGTAAATATCCAGGTAGACCACATACTACAGAAGCACCCAATGTACAGTGGCCTCCAGTGTGGTGATGTTACCCCCTACGGCGCCTCCCTTGTTCGTGCGGCACCGTGGCCCTACTCGTGTGGCACCGTGGCCCTACTCATGTGACACCGTGGCCTTACTCGTGTGACACCGTGGCCCTACTCGTGTGACACCGTGGCCCTACTCGTGTGGCACCGTGGCCCTACTCGTGTGACACCGTGGCCTTACTCGTGTGACACCGTGGCCCTACTCGTGTGGCGGGAACTGATTAATAGCGCTGTTTCCTAGTACTTGTTTTTGTCAGTATTTGTGTACATGTATTAATAATCGATAGAACAGTCATCATCGGAAATAATATATATTGTGGTTTCTGTAATATGGTATAATGATGTTAGTTACAAAAACAAGACCACCTTGAAGAATAAGACAACTGGGGTGGGAGAGGCGAATGTAGGAAAGAAAGTAACAGGGAAAAGGTAACGGAAAAAATATTCAGGAAAAAGTAACGGCTAAAAAGTAACAGGAAATAAAGTAATATGAAGTAAAGTATCAGTAAATAGATGGTTTCGTCCAAACTACCTAATTACCTCTTTGTGCGACCTGACCTGACCTAACCTAACCTTCAGAAGTTGAAGGCCCGACTACTACTTCAGCAGTTTATGAACACCTCCCTCCCCGCCTCCAGAAGCTGTCAACACCGCCAGAAACTAAAGTACCCCCCCCCTCACCACCGTCAGGATGTCATACCTACTGCACTAGAATAATATAATGTGTATTTTATCAAAAAGTGTTTGTATATATGTTTTTATGCATATTTTATTTCATATGTATGCTGTTACTTTTTTTTCCAGTAAATTGATCCCACCACTGATACTTTTTTCCTGCTTCTTTTTTCATAGCATTTTTTTTTTTACTTTTTTCCGTTCACCGGGAGAGGCAGGGGAAGGATGACCTATTTTCCAGTGGTTGTTGTTATTATTTGTCACAAAGCTGTTATTATGATTTGCTTTAATGTTAGTTTTGTAACGCTTATTAATTGTACCCATTTTATATATTAAGCATTTTAGGTTTTATAGTTAAAATTTAAACATATTCAATTATGTAGTGGGATGAAAGAAACAATTGTTGGCTGCAATATTTATGACAAAACAAACCTTTTTCTCACAAACAAAATTAATTTATTTTAAACTGATAAATGTAATTACACAAAAATTATTCAACACTAATCAGTTCTCTGTACTAGTCACAAGAGCAGTGTCACGGTGCCACATGAACAAGGGAGTTACCGTAGAGCGTAACATGAAGGTCAAACAGTAAGTCGATTGAACCAAAGAACGTAATATATGGTACACTTGTCGTATGAACATTACAAAGGAAGAATAACTTGTCCCTAACCAGCCTCAGGTCCACAGCAAGTGTTGAACATGGCTGATGTGTTGGTTGAGTTAAGGTCTACTGATAAAAACTCGCACACTGTAATTACCTCTCACACCATACACAGGATCGTAAAAATATACTTAACCTTTACACACACACACACACACACACACACACACACACACACACACACTAAACCCCTTAATGGCATATATAAGATCATTGACATATTATTTTCTATTTTAATCCCAGGATGCGCATATTGTGAGAGAGCCAAGAGAATATATAAAGAGATTACTGTATTAGTGTATCTGTCTACAATTCCCAGGAAAAACAAAGGTTACGAGGAAAGTAGAGACGAGGACAAAGAGAGAGAGAGACAGACAGACACAAGATAAACCGAAGGATCAGTTATTAATGATCTTTGACATAATACATCCTGTTTTAATCCCAGGAGTCCCGGGGTAGAGAGAAACAGGGAATACAGATGAGGGAATTATATACTTTTGTCATCTCTTCTACTACCAGGACAAACAAAGGACAAGAGAGAGAGAGAGAGAGAGAGAGAGAGAGAGAGAGAGAGAGAGTCATGAACTCGGCTGCTGGAAGAGATAAAGACAGATTTACTCAACTGGTAGCACTTAGAGAGATAGTGAGAAAGCGAGAGAAAGAGAGAGAGAGAGACACTAGATCAGGTCAGCAGTACTTAATGGGTGGTCTGGTTTACAGTGGCAGTGGTGGTACAATGGAGGGAGGGAGGGTAGTTACAAGGGAGGGAGGGAGGGTAAAAGTTGTGTTTTTGTGAGGCGGTGAGGTTCACTAGTCATGCACCTCGCTTCTATAAAACTCGCTAAATTTCCTGAGCTGGACAACTACCAACTTACTGCACATACCCCCCCACCCCTCTCCCTCTCATTCACCCCCTCCTCTCATTCACCCCTCCTCACCCCCTCCCTCTCATTCACCCTCCCTCTCATTCACCCTCCCTCTCATTCCTCCCCTCCCTCTCATTCCCCTCTCCCTCATTCACCCCCTCTCCCCTCATTCATCCCTTTCTCATTCACCCCTCCTCACCCTACCCGCCTCCCATCCTCACCCCCTATTCCACCTCCCCCCTCACCCTCCCCACCCTCCCCTCCTTCACCTCCCCATCTCTCTCCCTCCCTACCCGCTACTGCTACACTGTTTTACCTACTTACTACATGTTAATTTTGCCACTAACTCCCTACCTGATACATGATAATTTTGCCACTACTTACCTACTACTTCCTGGGTTATTTTTGCCACTATTTACCAACTACTTCCTATGTTATTTTTGCCACTATTTACCTACTACACCACCTGTTTGTTTTAGCCCACCTACTTATATCTACTACATGTTAATTTTGCCACTTCCCTCCACTACTTCTATCGTCATCCCTATGTGTTACCTGTATTTCTGTCTCCTCGTAATTTATTATCTCTTCCTCTTTCTATCTATCCATCCGGCGTACAATTTACCCTATTCCTCTTATCTATCCCTTTTTCCACTACCTACCTACACCTCTTTTCATCTACCCTTTCTCTTTTGTCAGCTAGTTTCTTCATCCATCTGTAGCCCTTTTCATTCAACCTCTCTCATCCCTTTGTCTTTTCATCCATCGTCCGAACTTCTTTTCATCCGCTCATATCTCTTCCTTCATTCATGCACCCCTTTCCATCCACCACTCTCCCTCTCTGTCTCATCATCCATTCCTTCCTCATCCTTCCTCTTCCTCCCCTCCCTCACTTCATTCATTCCTTCACCCTCCCATCTTCACCATACATCCATTATCCACCCTCTACTCCTCCTTCATCCACCCCTCACCCATCATCCTCCTATGTTTCGCTTTCTCTTGTTTTTTCAAGGGTTAACTAAACAAAATGGAACCACCGGCTTCTATTCATTATTACTCGACATAAGTACTTCCTGAGCCCATAAAGGGACGTACATACAGCTGGTTCTATGACGGATGGCTTTCTTGTCCCCGTGGGTGTGGGTGGGTGTGTTGAGAGAGAGAGAGAGAGAAGGTTGGTTGGTTGTTTTGGAGCAGCTGGACCAGGAATTGAAGTGGATTGAGGGTGGATCGAGGGCGGAAGTGGCCCAGGTGGTTCAGTGTTATGGTGGTCCAGGTGGTATTGTTGTGGTGGTCCAGGTGGTGGAGTGCTGTGGTGGTCCAGGTGGTGGAGTGTTGTGGTGGTCCAGGTGGTGGAGTGTTGTGGTGGTCCAGGTGGTGAAGTGTTGTGGTGGTCCAGGTGGTGGTCCAGGTGGTGGAGTGTTGTGGTGGTCCAGGTGGTAGAGTGTTGTGGTGGTCCAGGTGGTGGAGTGTTGTGGTGGCCCAGACCGTGAGGCGGCCCTACCCAGCCGTTCTCGTATTACCTGAGGGTGGGAGGAGCGGCCACTCCCCCATTGGGCCAACACACATGGTCAAGATTCTTGTCATCGGCCAGACACATAAGGTGACGGTGTACGTGGTGCTCCAGGGGCTTCACCGGTCCTCAACGACCAAACCAGTTTATTTTTTTGTGTACTGTGCCGAGCTGCCACTTTTTAAACCTATAGTAAGTGTCCACCAGGTAAAAAAAAATATTACATCAACTATCTGTCAAACGTGATTTGCATACAGAGAAAGGTCTTGTAGGTTATGTAGAAACACTTATGTTTTGTGTGTGTCGGCACTAACTCGGGTACAAAGTATCATCAGTCATAAGGAAAAAAGTAATATCACTTGTCATAAATAGTAATGATGTTTTGTAAGCAAGATGAGAGATAACCTAAGCCTTTCTTTTCCCTCTTACAAGACGGCGGGATACGAAGTGGGTGCGACAGGGGTCCGATGAGATGGGAGAGGGCTTGAGGACTTGAGACGGGGCTCAACGAGGTGCGACAACAGTCCTGCAGGGTGCGACAGTAGCCTGCCATGGTCTAACAGAGTTCCAACAGATGGGACGGGGCTCAACGAGGTGCGAAAGGGTTGACAAAATCAGACAAGGTCCGACAGAGATGCGAGGGGGTCCAGCACTGGATGGATGGTGCGACAGCTCGAGTGAGTGTGGGAAGCAGGTGGTGGGTCGGGGAGATAGTGATCGCAGCGTACATCAGCCGCGGCGGGTATTGAGAAGTGGGTAGGGAGGCCACGACCGCCGCCTGCACCTCCTGACACCAATTTAAGAGGGTCCAGCCCGGCCCTGTTATTTACTGACCCGATATTTATCCCTCTCAGTGGGGCTTTATAAAAGAGAACTCTGACGTAAATATTTTGTTTAGTCTCGAGTTAATGCATAACAGCGTCCGAGTATTTAAGGTTCTCTAACAGAGCTTCAAAAAATATTATTCTCTTAGAAATCGGAATATTTGAACTGGAGTCATTCAGTTATGGACTTCCAATGATAATTAGTTCAGTGATGAATGTAAGAACGGATTGAGAACGTTTTTTTATTCTCACTCTGAGTGAAATATCGGGTACGTCGCTACGAGACATTCTTAGAGGGGCAAGAATGCAGAACTGGTTCCTTGTCTGGCCACCGCGGCGCTGCGCCCCGGTTACCAAGTGACTATCCATCTACTGTCTGGTACTAACAACCTATTACCATTAACAAAGTACCAAATATTTAACACTAACGAGCTACCACCACAACCATGCACATGGTGGGTGCTGCTCCCCTCCTCTCCTTGCTCACTACCACAGTGTGTGTGAGGCGTCTGGTGTCACCATAACAAGGTGGCGGCGGAGATACGGTACTAACGAGCTGCCGCCGTTGCCAGGTGAGTGGTACACCTGCCTACCATCATAGGTAGGCACCACGTGTCGACTGATACCGACCCGCACTGTTTTTATCATGGACTTGTATCTCTCACAATTACATGATACTCACCTTGGCAATGATAAGCGTACATGATACTTAAGGAGTCTCAACCTAGCCATTGTTATATAAAATGTTATGCTCATTTAACACTGGTGATAGTTAATGAGGTATAATGCTCGGTGTGGGAGTACCTTAGATAATGTAGTAATGTGACTATGATTAAAGTTAAGAGTATAGAGCTTAAGACATACGAGTACATTATCAAAAGAGAAAACTGGGTCGTAGTAATTCCAGGGGATTTGTAACATTAGAGAGAAAAAATAAATAAATAAATAAATATATATATATATATATATATATATATATATATATATATATATATATATATATATATATTTATTTATTTATTTATTTATTATTTAGGCTGGAAATTAACACGAACGACATTTTTAAACATTAAAGCTGAGCCAAAAATGTGAGTGAAAAATATTTTAATGGGATCATAACAATTAATTTTATATCAAAACTGCACAAATTTATGCTTATGAACTTTCAGGAAGATAAATAAATGGAATTTTATACGAGACACTTTCATTTCGTCTAGATACTTGAGATAACATAAGGTGTACAGGAGAGGCAGAGGACCTTCTAGCATTGGGGAGTTTAAGTCAGTCTTTAAGACCAAGTCCTCGGTCGTTTTAGGTGTCTTTAGAGAACAGTTTTAGTTTATTAAGGTATCTGAAATAGGTGAAGAGAAGAGAGAGTGACAGATCTTTAGAAATCAGTTTCATGTTGTTTTAGAAAGCAATAATCTAAGCAGGAAAGGCAGGCTTAGAGAGTAGAGGTTCAGGTACTTCTCACTACCATTATATAAAGCCGCGGTCGGTGTCCCGCGCCCGACGGCCCCCGTCTAGTTGATCTGTGAACCCAAACAGCTTATCATGCGTGGCCTGGGATCAGTTGGTGGGACGCCCACACAATAGCCTCGACCGCTGCCTGGGGACGCTGCAGCTGCCGCCCCGATATCATGCTGCGCCTTGTTCCTTGACGACCAATATATTCCCCCGCCCAGGACCCGCATGCCGCCCCCATAACCCCTGTGTGTTGTCCTGCCGGCCTGCCATCCACCCATTCGGCCCCGTCCATTTAGCATGGTATCTCCTCTCTCGTGTCTCTATTGACGGTGTTATGTGGTGTTGTGTACTCTCTCTTTCTCTCTCTCTCTCCAATTAGGATGATTGCTCTAAAAACAATGTTGTATGAATCAAATGTATGAGTGAACACGTATGATCATGAAACGTCCCCCCCCCACCACACACACACACACTTCCCATCATCCGTAGCAGCATAATTAGTATAATTGCCCCAGTTTGCTTATATATAATTCAGGTCCGATTATGTGGAGTGGTGGAAGTGAGAGAACAAGGAGGGAGAGAGAGAGAGAACGAAAAGGTGGGAGAGGGAGAGAGAGATAGAGATAAGGGGTATTGGTAGTTCAGAGATAACGCATGTATCTCACGTAAATTTGTCATGGGTTCGAGTCCTGCTTGGTCGAGGCACGTGAGAAGGGTGTTTATCCAGTGTGACCCTCGCTATACCAAACATCGCAGGGTTCCCTTCCTCCGATTTCCTCCTGTCCTAACATGGATAGGAGTTTGAGACAGACAGACAGACAGAGAACTAGTGAGGGAAGATGACAGGTATTTTGACAGATAAACAGAGAGTAAATTAGAAACAGACGGAGAGTAAGTGAAAGACAAGCAGACAGACAGACAGAGTAAGGGGAAGACAAGCAGACAGACAGACAGAATAAGGGGAAGACAAGCAGGAACAGACAGTCAGAGGTGAGAGGGACAGGGAGGAAACTTGCTGCTAGCTCCACGTGTCGTTCTCCTCATGTGGGAAACCTGCAATTACTGAGACGATCTCCTTCAAACTTACCCCAAGGCGAGAGGGGGAGGAAGAGGAGGGGAGGGAAGGAGGGAGGAGGAGGAGGAGGGGGTGTGGATTCCCTCTTTTTTTCCCCTAATCTCCCTTTCTTTCTTTCATCCACCATCACCTCTTCTTATTTTCCTCCCCCTCTTTCTTCTCCCTCTTCCTTCATCATCATCATCCCTCATTACCTCTCCTTATGTCTTCCTCCTCTCCTCCCTCATATATCTCCTTCTCACTCCTCCTCTTCGTCCCCACTTCCCCCTTCATCATCAGTCGTCCCTCCCTCTCCCTCCGTCTTTCTTTCCCTTTCCTTTATCGTGGTTTAACACCCTTTTCCCCCCCACAATTAACTTGGTTATGTCGTAGTCGCCTGTGTTTGTGTGCGAGTCGAGGGATCAAGATCTCTCAGCCTCTGGTCACTTAGGTCGAATTTCCCCGTTGAATCTAATGGGGGAAATGACCCGTAGCGACACTGTGCTTTTAGACCTGTGTTTGATATACGGGTGGGCGGTGGAAGGGCAGGTGGGTTGAGGTGAGGAAGGGGGGGTAGAGCCAGTCTGCCCCAAAAGTCAGTTTGATGTTGCCTCTCTCTCTCTCTCTCTCCAGTAATGGTTAGAGGGATTTTCTAGATCAGGGTCGTGGTATCGGGGTGGCCAAAGAGAGAGAGAGAGAGACGAATACAAAAACAATGATTGGACAGACAGACAGGCACACACGGATCAAAAAATTAAGACAGGACAGACAGACAGACAGACAGAATAAGATACAGTGATATATGAGAATAATGGGAAAATACACAAATATTTCAACTTCATCTTCGTGCATTAGAGGAAAAAACAAATTCCTCCTCCCTCCCCACCCCCCCCCACCCTCCCTTCCCCAATTTCTGCCCTCAACATTAAAACAGACTAAAACTAAACAAATTAAAACCTACTGAATTAACATATTACAAAACTGAATTAACATATTGCAACACGGAATTAACATATTACCACACTGAATTAACATATTGCAACTTGGAATTAACATACTGCAACACTGAATTAACATATTACAACACTGAATTAACATATTACAAAACTGAATTAACATATTGCAACACGGAATTAACATATTACAACACGGAATTCTCTTTTAATGCGAGGGAAGAATTAAACACACACACACACACACACACACACACACACACACACACACTCTGGTCTATGTTTACACCGAATTAAACTAACAATAATAAACACGTACAGTTTCACACGGCCCGTAAAGCAATTTAGTCCAACACAACACCACATATCAGAAAAAAACACAAACGTAACCTCTCTGTTTTATATATCCCCACCCCCACCCTCCCCACCCCACCACCAACACTCCCACCCCCACCCTCTGACCCTGCCCCACCACCCCCACTCCCCACTCCACCACCTTCACCCCCACTACTCCCACCTCTCACCTCACTTCCCCACCCCCACCCCTCTCTACCCCCACTCCACCACTCCCCACCACCCCACCCCACCACACCCTGGCCTCCCAATTAATCACCCCCAACCCACCAACACCCACCCCAAAAAAAGGAAAGCTGATATACATTTTTAAGCGAGTTGCAATATGTGCATAGATTTTTTTTTATTTTTTTTTATTTTTTAAGCGTCGTTAAAATAGAGAAGTGTTAAAAAAATGGTGTTTTTATGGGATGTATGTGAAGTGTAGTAAGCGTTCGTTTGGCGGGAAATGTAAAAAATAGCCGATTTTTGTTATGTGAAATGCTTAGAAATGGCGGAAAAAATTTAAATTAAAAGCCATTACTGAAATGCTTAGAAATGACGAGAAAGGGAGAATAAATCCTCACTGTGAGCTTTGTTTACTGGCACTCAACGCAAGGACCACACGTACACGTACAGCCACGAACAATAGTTACTGTACACGCCTGAGACTTTTGAACTGGTGGAACAAGTCTCTGAATTACTTGCCTATTCAGAGGTGGCACTGTAGTAGTTCATTTAGGTAGGCTATGGAACAGTTCCGAACAGGAGTGTAAAGAAACTTCTGTTCGTGACTGTACACTATCTTCTCCTGTCATAGAACGGATAAAACTGTCAAGGAATATTTACAGTGACAAAAAAAGGTTTGCAAACCCAACCCAACCCAAACGAACCACGACCCAACCCAACCACGGCCCAACCCAATCACGATCCAACCCAATCCAACCCAAACCAACCCAACCACGACCCAACCCAATCACGATCCAACCCATCCAACCCAACCACGACCCAACCCAAACACAACCCAACCAACCCAACCCTACTCCAGCCCAACCCAAACCAACCACAACCCAACCCAACCCAACCCAACCCAGCCCAACCCATATAAATCTTTCATCACAGGGAAATTAATCCCATATAAACTCCTTTGAATTAATAAAACCCAAGAGTCATATTATTCACATTCATAAGCTAAGACTCCCCAAGATCCGTGTTTAACTGACGAGACTCACACCGACTCCTCTGTTGATGAAAACCTTTATCTTAAAAATATGTCTCAATTTACATACCAAAGCGTTTACTGAACTACCCGAGTCTACATAACTTACTTCCTTTACGGCAAAACTTCTTCCACAACAACAGAATTCATTTAAAAGTCTATAGTTACTGTGACACTGCTTGTTCAACGCAGTCGTGAGTCGATAAGCCAAGTGTAGGTGTGTGGGGGAGTAGGTGTACACGCAGGCATAAATCTAATTCACTATGTAATTTCCTGAATAAACTTGTATGTACCTGCGTGTACACATATATCCGGCCACCTGTGCCTTCATGTACACCTCCACTTTCCCCTGTGTGAGTGAGGACCCAGACACCACCATCCTCTGATATATGTAAATTTTCGCTTCCACATATACATAGAAACCCCTATACACACAGGGAAAGTCCCCCTCCCCACACACAAGCCCAACTCTCCTTTACACACAGGGAAAGTACTTCTCACATACAGATACATTTTCCCTTCACTCAAGGAAAATTTCCCTTTTCACACCGGAAAATTTTACCTCTGGCTAATTCTATCTCGCCCTCCCCTCATTTTTCCCCTCTTGGCCTTAAAATATATACTGTAGTCTGCTTCAAGGAGAGAGATGAGGTGCCAGCCAGAGAGATGGTGAGGCAATGTGGGTAATGGTGCTAATGGTGGTAGTGGTGATAGTGGTGCTAATGGTGGTTGGCGTGTTAATGGTGGTTGTGGTGCTAATAGTGGTTGTGGTGCTAATGGTGGTTGTGGTGTTAATGGTGGTTGTGGTGCTAATAGTGGTTGTGGTGCTAATGGTGGTTGTGGTGTTAATGGTGGTTGTGGTGCTAATGGTGGTTGTGGTGTTAATGGTGGTTGTGGTGTTAATGGTGGTTGTCGTGTTAATGGTGGTAGTGGTGCTAATGGTGGTTGGAGTGTTAATGGTTTTTGTTGTGTTAATGGTGGATGCGGTGTTAATGGTGGTAGTGGTGTTAATGGTGGTAGTGGTGCTAATAGTGTTATGGTGGTTGGTGGTGTGTGGTGGTGCTAATGGTGGTTGGAGTGTTAATGGTTTTTGTTGTGTTAATGGTGGATGCGGTGTTAATGGTGGTAGTGGTGTTAATGGTGGTAGTGGTGCTAATGGTGGGTGCAGTGTTAATGGTGGTAGTGGTGTTAATGGTGTTGTTGTAGCAATTCTAATAATGGTGGTACTGGTGTTAATGTTGGTGGTAGTGGTGATAATGGTTGTGGTGGTAGTTTGGGGTAATGGTTGTAGTGGTGATAGTTTGAAGTAATGATGGTAGTTAAAGGTAATGATGGTAGTTTGAAATAATAGTGGTGGTTGGTGGTGATTGCGGTAGTAAGTGTTAATGGAAGCGATAGAGATAATGGTAGTAATGAAGAAAATAACATTAAAGGAAATAATACTATAGTTCACAGCAATCAAAGGGATTCGAACGAGGGTACTTGTGAGCAATGGAAGATAACGTTAACTAGGTCGTTTGTACGTGTCCGTGGCCGTGACTGTGACCATGTAGGTGTCCGTGACAATGTACGTGTCCGTGACCATGTACAGTTCCGTTCAGAAGTTCGTGGTACACTGGCGGTGAAGGGTACATAGGCTGTTGTGGGTGGTGATTAAGCTGGTGTGGTGAATAAGCTGGTGTGGTGAATAAACTGGTGTGGTGAATAAGCTGGTGTGGTGATTAAGCTGGTGTGGTGAATAAGCTGGAGTGGTGAATAAGCTGGTGTGGTGAATAAACTGGTGTGGTGAATAAGTTGGTGTGGTGAATAAACTGGTGTGGTGAATTAACTGGTGTGGTGAATAAGCTGGTGTGGTGAAAAAGCTGGGAGGTAAATAACTCCTAATTGCTGTCACGATTAAGTCTTATTTCTAAGTAAAAAATAAGTCTTAATAAAATCAGTTAAAAATTCTTCATAAACTCAGTAAAAAGTCTTGTCTCAGTAGAAAGTCTCAATTGTATCAGTAAAATAGTCTTAATAAACTCAGTAAAAAGTCTTCATTATCCCATAACTGAGACACGACGAGAAACAAAATACCATATGAAACACAAAGAAGAATGACAGAGGGGTAGGAACAAGGGGAGAGGTGAGGGGAAAGAGAGGGGGGAATATAGAGGAGAGGTGAGGGAGGAAGAGAGGGGTATATAGAGGAGAGGTGAGGGGGAAGAGAGGGGTATATAGAGGAGAGGTGAGGGGAAATAGAGATAAATAGAGGAAAAGTGAGGGGGAGGTGAGGGAAAACAGGGAGAAATAGGAAAGTTGAGGGGAAAACGAGGAAAAATATAGGAAGTGAGGGGAAAAGTGGGGGAAATACAGGATATGAGAGGAAAGAGATAGAAATACAGTAGAGATGAGGGGAGAGAAACAGAGAAATGAGGGGAGAGAGACAGAAGGTGAGAGGGGAGAAAGAGAAGGTGAGGGGAAAGAGAAGGTGAGGGGAGAGAGACGGAAGAGGTGAGGAAAGAGGGGACATGAACATAAACACAGCCACAGTAAATAGTCTTCCCCTTTAATTCAGGTGGTTCCTCTCCCCTCGCCGCGTCAGCTGATCACTCCTGCCCTCTCCCCTCGGCACAAGGTCGGGTGAGAGGGGAGGGAGGGAGAGGAGTGGGAGAGAGGTACAACACAAGGGAAAGGAAATAGTAAGGGAAGAGGATATGGTTATATTTGGTGAGAGAGAGAGAGAGAGAGAGAGAGAGAGAGAGAGAGAGAGAGATGAAAAAATGAGATACAGAGAGAGATAAAGAGAGAGACAAAGGGAAAGAGAGAAAGGGGAGAAAAGAAAAGACAGGTGAATAAAAATATAAAGGAAAAATAGAAAGTGATGAGAAGAGGTTCATTATGGGAAATTTGACGAAGGAGAATGACAATTACAAAGAAAGGAACTAGAGAGGAAAAGAAACAGGGAAAACATAGAGAAAGTAATGAAAGTCAGAGAGAAAAAACGGGAAAAATAGAAGGAAAAGAAGTAGTGGCAGGGGCGGGGTCAAGTGTTGTTAGTAGTAGTGGGGTCAAGTAATAGCAGTGATGAGGTTAACTGGTAGCAGTAATGGGGTCAAGTGGTATCAGTAATGGGGTCAAGTAATAGCAGTAATGGGGTCAAGTAATAGCAGAAATGAGGTCAAGTGTTGTTAGTAGTAATGGGGTCAAGTGTTAACAGTAATGGGGTCAAGTGTTAGCAGAAATGGGGTCAAGTAATAGCAGTAATGAGGTCAAGTGGTGTTAGTAGTAATGGGGTCAAGTGTTAGCAGTAATGGGGTCAAGTAATAGCAGTAATGGGGTCAAGTGTTGTTAGTAGTAATGGGGTCAAGGTAAGCAGAAATGGGGTCAAGTAATAGCAGTAATGGGGTCAAGTAATAGCAGTAATGGGGTCAAGTAATAGCAGTAATGAGGTCAAGTAATAGCAGTAATGGGGTCAAGTTAGCAGTAATGGGGTCAAGTATTAGCAGTGATGGGGTCAAGTGTTAGCAGTGATGGGGTCAAGTAATAGCAGTAATGGGGTCAAGTATTAATGGGGTCAAGTATTAGCAGTGATGGGGTCAAGTGTTAGCAGTGATGGGGTCAAGTAATAGCAGTAATGGGGTCAAGTATTAACAGTGATGGGGTCAAGTAATAGCAGAAATGGGATCAAGTGGTAACAGTGATGTTTCAAGTGGCAGAGGTCAAGAAAGGGTCAGAAGAGGGAAGAGGTTCAGCAATACGAATAATGAATAACGAAAGACAAAGAGAGAGAGAGAGAGAGAGAGGGAGGGGCAGAGAGGGGGAGGGAGAGAGAAAGAAGGACAAGAAAGACTGATAAATGAATAACACAATGAATATGGTACATGAGGGAGTGGAAGTTAAAGGAGGGGAGACAAGAGAACTGTAATAATAATCGGAAGGACGAAAGGGGGAAATTAAGAAAAAAGGAAGAAGATAGAAGAGAAATGAAAGAGGAGGGATTATGTTAAAGGTCAGAAAGTGGGGAGAAGTGAAAACCAAACAACTGAATGATGAAGGAGGTTTGAAGTTTTTTTTTTTTTTTTTTTATTGATTTTTGAAAGAACAGACCAACTGCTTCATTCATTTCTATCTTTTTCTCAATTTTTACGTAATTAGAATTTGAGTTTTGAAAGAACAGACCAACATAATTAACACGAGTCAAGAATCTATCAAAAAAATACCAAATAAGAATAAAAACATATAGATAACAGAGAATAATGAAATAGGTGGAACGAGGTAGAATGAGAGAAAGCAATAGTGGATAAATAGAGTGGAGAGATGGGAGAGGGAAGGAAAGAAGGAAGGAAGGAAGGGCGGTGAGTGGAAGGGAGAAGAGATGTAGGAAGGGGAACACACAATTAAGCAGAACAGGAACTGAGGGAGTGGTTGGACGAGTGCCTGGCCAGTTAGTGAGTGGAAGTGCATGAGTGACTGGCTAATATGTGCCAGTTTGTGAGTGGAAGTGGACGAGTGAATAGCTAATCCCTGCCTTCCTCTCTCTCCCTCTCTCTCTCTCTCTCTCTCTCTCTCTCTCTCTCTCTCTCCAGAAATCCAGAGAAATAAAAGAGGCAAAGGCAAGGAAATTTCCCCCTCACAAAAGCCTTTTTTTCCCTAAGGTTCTCCTCCGCCCTGGCTGAACCATGTAAGTCGTGGGCAGAAATCACACGATTGGTGGAGAGAACAGGGACAAGAAATCTGGTATTGTTGGGTAGGCAGGGAGGAAATTACAGAGAGGATAGGGAGAAAAGGAAAATAAATGTTGCTACAGGGAAAAAAAATGTGGGAAATTAATGTTATTTGGCTTGGCGGAGAAAAATCTTGACAATAGAGTAAGTTTGTGAGGGATAAATTTTTAATGGTCCCATCGTTGTTGTGAAGACAAGGAGGAAAGTACAAAGAGAACAAACAGGTGTGAAAGGGAAGAAGAATGATGTCGTTAGGGGAGAAATTTTTTTTAAGGAGGGTCAGGTGTTTTCAGGGAGACAAGGGGAAAAATACAAAGAGGACAGGGGAAAAAGGGCAGAACAGTGACATTATTGGAGAGAGAAAAAAAATATAAATCTTTTGGACATGATGGGAAAATTCTCAATGCTACCAGGAAGTGTAGGGAGAAATTCTTCATCACTTAGGGAAAAAGGTAATGTGATTTTAAACTCCTGGGAAGAAAAGGGAAAAATGTGTTGATGATGTGAATGGGATAAATTATAATTATGTAGTGAGAGAGAGGAGGGGGAGAGAGAGAGAGAGAGAGAGAGAGAGAGAGAGAGAGAGAGAGAGAGAGAGAGAGAGAGATCCATATGCTGTTCTTCCTCCTACTCATACATCACACTTCCCCTCTCCCTCCTTCCCTCCCCCCTCCTTTCCTCACCCCCGCCCCCCATGCATCTGAAGTACACTGAGTATCCCCCACCCCTCCAACACAACATCTTATCCCCATCCCCTTTTCCTCCTCCTTCTTCCCCAACCCCCTCTCCACCCACTACCCTCCATCCACTACCCTCCTCCACCCTCACCACCCACTACCCTCCCCCTCCCCACCCTCACCACCCACTCACCCTCCACCCTCACCACCCACTCACCTCCACCTCACCACCCACTACCCTCCACCCCTCACCACCCACTACCACCCTCACCACACCACCACCCTCCCCCACCCTCACCACCCACTACCCCTCCCCACCCCTCACCACCCACTCACCCACCCCACCACCCACCACCCTCCCCACCCTCACCCCACCACCCCTCCCCACCCCTCACCACCCACCACCCTCC
This sequence comes from Homarus americanus, assembly GCF_018991925.1. NCBI lineage: Eukaryota > Metazoa > Arthropoda > Malacostraca > Decapoda > Nephropidae > Homarus > Homarus americanus. Next base: position 9,378,016 of record NW_024741189.1, read on the forward strand.
CCACCCTCACCACCCACTACCCTCCACCTCACCACCCACTCACCTCCACCCCCTCACCACCCACTACCCTCCCCACCCTCACCACCCACTCACCCTCCCCAATCTCACCACCCACTACACCACCCCCACTACCCTCCCCACCCTCACCACCCACACACCCACCCCACTACCTCACCTCCCACCCTCACCACCCACCACCCACTACCCTCCCCACCTCACCACCCACTCACCCTCAACACCACTCCCTCCCCACCCTCACCACCCACTACCCTCCACCCTCACCACCCACTACCCTCCACCCTCACCACCCAACAGCCAGCATATACCCGGGGTAGGTTTGGACGGTGTCTGGAGAGGTATATTGTTTCTCACCGTCTATAACACCTATACCCAGCCACAACGGAGGGGGGTTGAGGAGGGGACGAAATAAGTGTGTAGAGGGGACAAGGAAGAGGTAGCGGATGAAGAGGAAGAGGGAGAAAAGAGGTGGAGAGTATAGAAGAGGAAATGGAGAAATGAAAGGAATTTTTTTTTTAGTTTAACAAATTGGCAGAGCTTGTAGTACAGTTTGCCTATTCTGAGTAATCCACTACCCTCCCCACCCTCACCACCCACTACCCTCCACCCTCACCACCCACTACCCTCCACCCTCACCACCCAACAGCCAGCATATACCCGGGGTAGGTTTGGACGGTGTCTGGAGAGGTATATTGTTTCTCACCGTCTATAACACCTATACCCAGCCACAACGGAGGGGGGTTGAGGAGGGGACGAAATAAGTGTGTAGAGGGGACAAGGAAGAGGTAGCGGATGAAGAGGAAGAGGGAGGGGAAAAGAGGTGGAGAGTATAGAAGAGGAAATGGAGAAATGAAAGGAATTTTTTTTTTAGTTTAACAAATTGGCAGAGCTTGTAGTACAGTTTGCCTATTCTGAGTAATTCAGTCAGGTCTTGACACTAAGGGTGATATCACTGTTCACTGCCACGCAGGACAGAGGTTCATACACAAAGAAATACATCATATTCATTAACAGCTATAAATGTACAGAGGTCAGATTCATATGGGTAATGAAACTGAGAAGGAAGAAGATCATTGAACGAAAAAAAAACAGGAGGAGGAAAAGAAATAGAAGAAAATAAAACAGTTAAAAAAAACAATAACAAGAAGAAAATTACCTGTTGGAAGAAGAAGAAGAAGAAGACCGTGTAACTAATGAAGATGATAGAGAGGAGAGAGAGACAACGAGACAAAGAGACAGGGGAAAGACAAACAGAGAAGATAAAAATACCAAGAGGGGAAGTTTAAAGGACGGATGGTGAGAGGAGGAGGGAGGGAGTGAAGTGATTAAAAATGGTAGCGTATGAGAGAGAGAGAGAGAGAGAGAGAGAGAGAGAGAGAGAGTTGTGATTGAGAGAGTAAAGTTCATTATTGTGTGTGTGTGTGTGTGTGTGTGTGTGTGTGTGTGTGTGTGTGTCTGTGTGTTTTTAGGTACTGGCAAAGTACTTGTCTCTCTCTCTCTCTCACTCACTCACTAGAAGGAAGCAGAAAAGGGGAGAGAGAGAGAGAACAGGACAGGAAGAGATCTTTTACACGCTAGGGTCGGGGGAGAGGAGGAGAAGACAAGGGAATAAATAAGGGTAGAGAGAGAGAGAGAGAGAGAGAGATTAATATAACATTTTCCTTCTCTATTTTTAATTTCTTTCTATTCTTATTTTTTCGCCCCCTAGGCGAGCTAAAAAAAAAGATGAAGGGAGGTAAGGGAAGGAAGCAGGAGGGCTAAGGGAAAGGGTAGAGATGGGGGAGGATAGGAGGAAGGGAGAGGTGGGAGGGGCGAGGAGAGGTGATGGAGGGGATGGGAAGGGTTAGTAGAGCCAATTGACAGGGTCAAGGACAGTGACGGACACTTTCCACTCACCCCGTCTCATCGGCTTCCTTTCTACGTCTCATTACTGTCCCTCATACTGTCTACTGTCCCTCATACTGTCTACTGTCCCTCACACTGTCTACTGTCCCCACACTGTCTACTGTCTCTCACACTCTACTGTGTCTCACACTGTCTACTGTCCCCACACTGTCTACTGTCTCTCACACTCTACTGTCTCTCACACTCTACTGTCCCCCACACTGTCTACTGTCCCCACACTGTCTACTGTCTCTACTCTACTGTCTCTCACACACTGTCTCTCACACTGTCTACTGTCTCTCTCACCTCTCTGTCTACTGTCTCTCACTGTCCTCCACTCTGTCTCTGTCCCCACACTGTCTACTGTCTCTACTGTCTCTCACACTCTACTGTCTACTGTCCCCACACTGTCTACTGTCCCCACACTGTCTACTGTCTCTCACACTCTACTGTCTCTCACACTCTACTGTACACCTAACACTCTACTACATAGGGGAGAGAGGCATGCGAGTTTTATATTGTCTGGGTAGGGGGGGGGGATAAAGAGAAGGTGGAAAGGAATGGGGGTGAGTGTGTCTGAGAGTGAGGAAAGTATAATGCGTGTTAGAGGAAGAAAAGAAAGATGGAGAGAAGATGGAAAAAAATAAAAGTATCTTTGATGAGGAAAGGAGGAAGGAAAGAAGGAAAGTGATCGTGTCTTTTGGAAGGAAGAAGGGAGGTATGATTAGGATGATTGTGTGCCTTTGTGGAAAGGAAGGAAAGAGGAAGGGCGTCTCTTTATAGAGCTCAGAAGTGAGGATAAGTCTATCTCGTGCAGGAACGCGGGAGAAGGTGAGTTAGAGTGTGGTCGTGAAGGAAGGGAGAATGTGGCAGTCTGGTGCAGGTAGGAAGGAAGTAAGGTAGGGCATATTGAGCTCAGGAAGGAAGGGAAGGTAGTAAAGTGAGGACAGGTTATACAGGTCATCCATAATTTATCTGACATATTTTAAGTCTTAATAACCTTCAGGAATATTGGAGCAACAAACAAGAGATATAAATTGAGCTGCTCGTCGTGTATAATAAAACTGACGTGTTTTTATCTGTAGTGCCTCTGAAGTGATTAAAGTTTAATATGGGTCACTTACTTATGGAGAGGAGGGAGAGATAAACCCGTCATCTACCTGGAAGAGTAGGAGGAGGTGGGTGTGAAGGAGGGGGTCTGTCTTTGTGGGGATTAAGACGGAACTAAGGCTTACACACACCTCTCTATATGACGCCTAGGAGAACAGATGCTAGTGTAGGATATTTTGACAAGTCTTACTATATTGACCAAATATTTGTCGAAATAACAAGAGTATTCCATTCCCAAAACATAGTAAAATAGATAAGCAATTATATAAACAATTGACCTTAGTGAATTCATAAAAAACATAGATAGATAAACAGTTAAATGCAGTAAACATTAGGCCAATACGACAATGGTTCATGCAGGAAGTAATAACAATAACTAATTGGTTTATGGGATTTTGTTTATGCACTAGCTGGAGAGTTATGGTTAAGCTCAAATTATAATACCAGTTTGTTTATCATGATGGGGGACGACTAAATGTGTTTATATTTAATTGAGTGAGTGAGTGGTGACAGGTGAACGTGTTGTTGGTTTTAAGGCTGCTGACCGATATTTATTGAGAAAGTAAGTCAAACACTCGCGCAGATAATCCTGTAAGGAAATTATTTATTCAGTGTAGCAATTGTTTGGGTATTCCTTCGTTATTAAATGTTTTATGATAAAGATTGTGGAGCTTCGTTACCATACAGATACGAAGACAGACACAGCAAAAGACACACACACACACCACCCGAGACACTCAACACAGCAACTCTGGTCCCAGCTCCTTCAGGCTCCACCAGGCATCTCTAGCACCAGGGTGAAGGTGTGTCGCTATTCATCTACCTGCCTGGCCTCCTCCCGACCCCTCATCCACTACCCTAAACTCACCTCCCTATCCCACCTGCCTCCCCCCTCCCAAAGCCTTCCCTTCTTCCCTCCCTCATCCATATCTCACACATCCATCACCACGCCCGCACACCCAACCGGGGGAAGAATGAAAGCTGTTTCTTCATCTTTCCATCTTTCCTTCTTCTTTCTTGTGGATTTCTTTCATACCATTCCAGTGCTTTCTTTGCTTCACCTTATTTCTCATTGTCTCTTCTCTTCACTTTCCTTCCCATACCCTCTCTTCTTCACTCACCACACACCACTCACCACTCACCATATACCACTCACCACTCCCCACTCACCACACACCACTCACCACACTTCACACACCACTCACCACTCCCCACTCACCACTCACCATTCTACTGTAGTATTCCCACAAGTGTATTCGTCCTGTGTTAAAGCAGAACATACAACTGCTCTGCTAAAGATGATCATCCAACCAGTGCGATGCAGGTGACCTTACAACTCGCGATGCAGGTGACCTTACAACTCGCAGGTGACCTTACAACTCGCAGGTGACTTCGACATATTCCAGTTCATCTCATCTTTATTTAATCACAACCCCAAACAAGCCCTAGTCCTAATTGACCTGATTTCTATTAGACTCAACTGCCAAGTAGTTCCCAGTTGTAATAGACCTCAGTCCTTATAAACCCAAGTACTAATAGACCCCATGCCTAATATGTCTTTATTCTATTAGACTCCAACCTAAATGTCCTCAGTCTAATACATACCTAACCTAACCTAATTATATCATTAAGTATGGAGCCTAATAGCATTAAGGGCGCAATAAGACTGAAACCCAAATTTAATAGTTCAGTTAAACTCGAGTTGAGGACCAATCAGAACTAACACCTGTACTAGGATTATGGGCCCATTTGACCAATCATCGATTAGGATTTGTGGAAAGGGGTTACTGGTTACCAATCGCCCAATCCCCGTTGGTTGATACTCGTGGTCGGGAGTCCCGTAATTAGGAACCAATTCGTCAGTTTGATTGATCTAATTATGACCTCTAATTGGTTTTTTAATGAGTTGTCATCACAGATATTAGTGTGTGTGTGTGTGTGTGTGTGATAGAATAAGGTATAGGATTGATTAATTGATTTGAATAGCTGTTTAGGTCTATATATAGATATTGACTGATACGTAGACAGCTTTAAGTCAGTGAAAATAGAGAGAGAGAGAGAGAGAGAGAGAGAGAGACAGGTAATCAGGTAGACAGAGAGAGTAGAAAGCGATCCCATCACCCACGCATATCCTTATCCATCACCGTCCATCCCTGTACTTAATCTATCACTTACACCCACTTCCCATCACCCCATTTCCCGTCACCCACCCCTTCACCCCCTCACCTACCCCCACTCACCCCCATCCCTTCACCCTCTTTTATCCCATCATCCTCAGTGATCCCCTTCACTTACACCTTCTACACCCCCTCCCTCTTATTCTTTCTCCCTTTCACCTTCACCTCCTCTCCCTCACACTTTCTACCTACCCCCTCCCCTTCACCTACACCCCTCACCTCTCCCTCTCCTCCTCACCTGCACCCTCACCCACACCTCATTCATCACCCCTTACGTCCAGCTCGACTCCAACAGCGAGGAGAAGCCGCTCAGGCGAGGTTAAATCCGGGTCACACCATGTCAACTGTCTGGCGTGGAGAGATGGGTGGACAGATAAATTTCAAACAGAATAGGGGATTAAATTCGAGGGATTAGGGTGAAGGTGGCGTCTCTTAGGTGCTTATCAGGGGGTTGTCCAGGTGACGGCCAGTGTAATATCTTCACTAGTTTAACGATGGTAGGTGAGGGAGGGATGGATGGATGGAGGGAGGAGGAGGAGGTATAAAGTGAGGGAATGATGGGAGGTGAGGGAGGGAGGGAGGGAGGGAGGGAGGGAGGGATTGGGAGGGGGAGGAAAAATGGAATGGGAATGCAAGATAGAAAGGGAAAAGGGAAAGAGGGCAAGGGAGGGAGGGAGGGAGGTTAGGAATGATGAACAGGGAGGGTGTGTAAGAAGGAGAAAGGGAGGGAGGTAGATCAGAGGGATGGAGGAAGGCATAAAAGGGAAGGAAGGAGGTGGAGAGGACGTAAGAGAGGGAGATAGAAAGAGAAGGAGAGAAAGGGGGAGGAAGAGAAGATGGAAGGGGAGGAGAGTGACAAGCTAGGCAGGCTCAAAATGCATCAAATCTAACTAATTTTTTACATTGGCTTAAAAGTAAATAATAATAATAATAATAATAATTAACGGTTTATTGAAAGAGCTTGGCAGCCAGAAGGCTGAAAATATACAGTTACATATTTGGGGAATGGGTTACGAATTACAAATAATATACAAGTGACATAAGTGACACAAATAAGACATATACAAACCATCCGGTTGTGGTGTCGAACAGCAATTCTCGGACAGGGGATCTCAGGTGGTAGTAGGGGCCGGTGTCGGGGATGGTGTAGAAGCTTCTTACCAAATTTGCAGATGAGGCCGTGGTGATGGTCAGTGAGAGTCGAAAGGGTCAGTGTGTTGAGCGCTTCTTGATATGTGTGTGTGTGTGTGTGTGTGTGATATAACAAAGGTACTCAAACTATCCAACCAGGAGCGAACTCGTAGCAATGGTTTTAAATTAAACAAATTTATATTTAGGCGCGAAATAGGTAAACATTGGTTTGGAAATAGAGTAGTTGGATGAGTGGAACAAGTTACCAAACATCATCATTAACTCGAACACTCTGGACAGCTTCAAACATAGGTTGGGTGGTTATATGAGCAATAGGGGTTGGGTGTAAACGGGACTACCTAGTATGGGCCAATAGGCCCGCTGCAGTTTCCTCCTTTCTTAGGTTCTTGTGTTCTTATGAGTCTCCAAAATATCGAACACGCGCTATACCCCCGAAAAACATTAATCCCGTGGTTGCAGTACACTACTGTACAGTACAGTACAGTATATCATGGTTGTACCCACTTCAGACATTGCGTTAAGCCGTGGTGCCACAGTCCTCTACCAGGTACTGATGGTGTTGGATGTGTCATGAAAGAGAAATAACCAGTAAATCGTCCATTTTAATCGGAACATAACTGTTAACTAGAAGCGTCCGAGCTATTGTGGGCAATAATGCCCCCCGGTGATATTAAAGACGGGGTATAAACCCCTCCCAGAGTTACCGAGTTCACACAAAGGTTAAGTTAGGTCCACACAAAGGTTAGGTTAGGTTAGGTTAGATTAGGTTCACACAAAGGTTAAGTTAGGTTCACACAAAGGTTAGGTGAGATTTGGTTAGGTTCACTCAAAGGTTAGGTGAGATTTGGTTAGGTTCACACAAATAATAGATTAGGTTAGGTTAGGCTCACACAAGGGAAGGTTAGGTTGACACTTAGGCACGTGGACGTGATGGAGCTTAACGAGTTACTAATATCCAGTGAACGTATTACAAACCACATGACCTTTGTATACAGTTCTCTGCTGGCAATCGACCGCCAGACTCTTACGTTATATTCTGCTCAGTATCGTCCTGTACTGGTGAGAAAGACATAGAATGGTGGTCCCTGGAGTTTCCCTTATATGTCTTTACACTCAGGAGCACAGCAGGGATATATTGTAATAAATAGTTGACAACAAATACAGGTTTTGTGGCCAGCTGTCGTCTGAGATGTCGCCCAGAACAACGTCTTGGTGTGACATTTGGTGCAGTATCTCTTTAGTGTGTCAGTAATATTAAACATCATTATTATTTCAACATTCTCACCTCAGCCATGCCAGGTGTGGTAGAGTTTGGTTTATATATCACAATAACGACATTACTCAGAACATTATATAGTACAGTGCATATTACCTGGGCGTCACTGTACACACATAGTGAGAAAGAACATTTAGCCTCCGGGTATACTGGACATATTAAAACCTTTATTCAGATACATTGATTAATTTGTTTTTTATTTATAGCCATAAAGGTGAACCATTAATGTTAACACACATATAAATACTAAAGAAGCACCATGCGGTTTTCTGATGTGAAGAATAGTGACAGAGTATTATAAATTATGTCTCTATCTCCTCAGCATACAAGTAGAAATTAAGTTTATAATGATATATGTTTCAGTGTGAGTGAGTGGTGGCTGGCGTAACAATTAAAGAGTTACACGAGAGATGTCGATAATGTGTTATTATTCACCACAAACTTTATTTAATGGTGTTGTTCTTGTCGCCGTTTTATTATTTCTCGTGGACGTCACCACAAGGCTGGAGGCGCTCACTTCTGTTACTGATAATCGTTCTATTGTTGTTTTTTATTCATTTGTTTTATTTATGCAAATTTTCCTTTTCTCTAGATCATATTTTGTCATTGGATTTTGTAAGGAACTTCAGGAATTTAAAGTATATCGCCCCTAGTTAGGCGATGATAATTTACTGTTATTAATATCCAATGTAGTCAGTCGTGTTTGTTATTAATTATTTGCATGTTTGTATGTTTCAGGGTCAACTGCGTCCATAGCGAATGTGTACAGAAAAATCACGTAAGTACCTGAACGTCAGCGCTCTTCTCTTTATGTAAACATGTCTTGTTACTCCTGGGGAAAAGAATTGCCATTCGTACTTGACCTTACCTGTTAAAAATGGTTCTCGTAATGGATTTTTTAATAATAAGGTTCAAGTACATGACAGGATATACCTGTAATTTCAGACAACATCTTTTTCATTTATATAAATATGTGTATTTTGTGAGGAACACTTGAAAAGTTTAGAAAATGTTGTTTGTGTGTTTTGTAACCTGGAGAGGGTGGTAGTGTTTGGTCAACTTGTGTTGTGTGAAGGTGTGTGATACCGGCCGGGCGTTCCTCACTCGGAATGGTGATTTTAGCTGACGGACCGCTAATGGAACCACAGAACCATCCACCACCAAGCATAAGTAAGTTTATGTCTGTTTTTCTTTAATTCTTGATGACTAACGTTTCTGGTCCTCTCGCGAGCAGACTGAACTGTAGATGATTAGCAGACGACGAAATGGCTGGCTTTTCTGTTCGAGAGGTTTCACGTTTAAACTATACCCCCATAAATAAAGAATTTTGTGATCGTTTCATTCACAAAAGCCATTTATTAGTTAAAACCACGACGCTCAAATAACTAGTTGAGAGACGAGACTTAATGGTCAGTGGCAGATATAATGAAAACTTTTAAAGTCAATACAGTATTTGTATTGTTATTGCCTGGAAATCACGGTTATCAGCTTAGCAGTGAAGGTATTAGGGTGATGTAACACACAGTGCCGCCAGACTACCAAACAAGCGGGGTGAGGGCAAGATGAGGTGTGGGAATTTTGAGTGTCAACAGGATGAGAATAGAGGGACTGAGGGAGCTTAACACTCGGAACCCAAGTTGATATAGGGATATAATCACAACAAGGTCTGAGAAATAGAGTTCGATATTTAGCCTTTTCCTATCATACCGTTATGGTGTATTGGACTTGGCGCGGCGGGGGATTTGCCTATAACTAATGAGGTCACCGCGTCATTATTTTTAAAAACCTAGTTAACTCACGCGGAGGTGGTATTTGATAGTCGTGTGCGTATTTTATGGTGATATAAGGATAGATAAACTGTTATATATCCAAGTGTCGCCACATTCACCGATAGATGTTGCCATAGCAGACCCTCTAAAGCAGTGTCTCCCATCTTTGTTTACTGTTGTTAGTGCCGATATGTCATAACAGATGGCGCGGCGTTATAATAGCTGAAAATTGAAGGAGGGAGAAAGGTATCACGGATTACAGTACAATATCCCCAAAACCAAAATGTAAATAGTGAGATTGTAAACTATTTAAAGTATTACCTAAAGTGTTGATGATGTTATTTTAAGGGACTGGACTTCGGTATTATTTAATTTATTTTACAAGTTTCCAAAAAATATAAATAAAAAATAAAGTCTGCTAAGAAAAAATGCCCAAAATGGTTAGTTGTCCCGGGGGGGGGGGGAGTTAGGTTGGTTAGGTCAAGTCAAGTTAGGTTGGGTCTGGTTAGGTCAAGTTGTATTGAATTGAGTTTTAATGTAACTTGAAGTTTTATTAGCTCTGGGAATAGAAAAACAATTTTGCATATGTTGGAAGAAGTTACGTTTATCTGGTGATGTAAGAAAGAGCGAGTGAGGGTGAGTAAGAGTTGAGTGAGTGAGTGAATGATAAAGATAGGAGCTGAGAGAGAATGTGTGTGCGTGTGTGTACGTATGATCACACACACAACTAAGTCCTCCCCGGGGATTACCTGCGGGCCCTACCGGTAATAATACCAAGATGGTATCACTGTCGCTTCGTCTCATGGTTGGAGTACCAAGGTAATATGTTTAGGTCCTATAAGATAATACCTGAGTGGTTCTTATAGATTACTGACTGTAGGGTACCACTTATGTACCCAAGTAGTACCTCTTATTATGTACCCAAGTAGTACCACTTATTATGAACCCAAGTAGTACCACTTATTATGTACTCAAGTAGTACCACTTATTATGCACTCAAGTAGTACCTCTTATTATGTACCCAAGAGTACTACTTATTATGTACTCAAGGAGTACCTCTTATAGGGTACCCATAGTACCTCGAATAGGGTACTGCAAATAATTGAATTTTGCCACGTACTTCGGCTAGTTTATTGTGCACCCCGTATTCATCCTGTGAGCGGTAGCGCGAAAAGATAACAGAGTAGAGGTCACAAAGTGTTTGTACAACAGACCCCAGTAGTCAGGATATTATGGCATTGAATGTTAGAGTATTTCAAATACCGTGTTTAGTTCTGTACATAAAGGGTAACTTATTCATAACTGCGTGAGTACAGCAGTGAGGCAATATATCTGGCCACACATTTTGTTATTCACATTTGCGTGAGAGGTATTTAAGCACACTGTGTGTTTGGTTTTATACATGGGAAATGACTAAGCTACTGAGTGTAAAAAAAAAAAAGTGGATACAATCTTAATGTGTCGGCTATCTGGTCATTAGAGATATAGTGTTGTGCCATTTCACACACAATTTGCTTGGATCTGTCCCTTAAAGGTTCTATCTTAACGCAGTCAAGGACGTTGACATAGTGTTGGAGTGTGTGGCCATATGTCTGGCCACACACTTTACATTTAGTTTTGTTCACATCTGCCTGAGGGTCATACTGCCACAGGTACTCATATCCTGACCTTAGTCTAGCGGTTACAACATCTTGTAATCTAGTGATAATGTTATTTACTCCATATACATGTGTTGCTTGATACGTCTCATCATGGTAAACTATGCATTGACTAGCGCCAGTTTACACTTGTCTACTGGCTTTTAAATTCATCAGCTCGTCCTTTCCTGATTACAGTTTTAAGGGTTCTTTTTAACAGACCTAGATTGTATTGAACAGTGTCTTTGTTAGACGCGAGTTTGGCGAGGGCATCAACCCTGTCATGTTCTTTGAGGCCTACTGTATATGAGGGGATCCACAGCAGTTTGATCTTGTCACCCCAGTCAACAAGGTACACATAGCTATCTGTGGCAGGCTTCAGAGACAAGCTCGTGACAACTTTAGTGGTTGTCAAGGGCAAGTATTGAGAATAGAGAATCAGTGATAATGAGACTGTGGTTTCAACAGATTTAATGGCTGTGAGTATGACAACTAATTCATTTTGTAGAGTGTATGGCCAGTTGATAATTCTAACTCCTTTCTCAGTTGTATTACTCAAAACGACAGCACTTTCAGCCCTCCCATAGGCAGTGTTAAGATCCATCATTGTAAATAGTCTGTGCATAGTACTAAGTAAACGGTACCCATTTTTTACTACTACATCTTTCATACACACCAATACCTACAGTATGTGGTACCTACATAAGGGTACCTACATAATGCCTGCATAGCTGTACACTACCTACATTACACCTACATTGCGGTATCTACATAATACCTACATAGCGGTACCTACATTATACCTACATAGCGGTACCTACATTATACCTACATAGCGGTATTTACATAATACCTACATAGCGGTACCTACATTAACCTACATAGCGGTGCCTACATTATACCTACATAGCGGTACCTACATTATACCTACATAGCGGTACCTACATAATACTAAATACTAGAAGTCAGTAAACTTATTTAACGGAACTCCTCATTACTGCCGCCTGGACCTTACAAGCTGTGTTAACACGGAATCGAGGAATGGGTGGATGTGCGTGGGTGATGTAGTGTGGTTTGTTGCGTGCTGTGGGTGCCCCTGAGTCAGTGATGGATGCCTCTGGGTGAATGATGGTTGGAGTAAAAAGTCTCAGCTGTACTGTTGACGTTCTGTGTTGTGTGAATTTAGATTTGGGTCAGATAAACAGAGTTGTCTGAGATGAATGGCCGTACACTTGGACGGTCGACTCACCCTCATGGCGCCCTTGGTAGAGTCTTATCTCATCCTTGATAACGTTATGCTTATTACCTGTGCTTTATCGTAGTCACCCTCCGCCCCCCCTCCCCGTCTCCATTACCTCACCTCACCTTCCCTCGGGCGCACTAATACCTGAAACGACCCGTATACAGCGTCATTTAAAGGCCACATACTCGTGCCCATAGAGGGGGACTTTCACCTCTATAGGGTCAAGTAAGGGTGTGTTGGTGGTGCTGGCTGCAGGTACTGTGTTGTGCACGAAAGTAATTTCCCTGGGTACACCTGCCCTGTTATCGCGATTCAAGATAATAGATGGATTATGTAGCCAATGCGGGGGCTATCTTGGTGCTTGTGAGGGATTATATACTCAGTAGTGGCTGTATGAATGTCTGTGGGGATGACATTGGCAGAACCAGACTGTCTGTGTGTCTGGGGGATTAGATAGGCAATACAGGCTGAGTTTCTATGGGGGCAATATTTTGTGGAACCTGTGTGTGTTTGGGTATAAAGAGAAGGTATTATTTAGAGTGTGTGTGGGGGGGTACAAATATTTAGGTGTACAGAGTTGGCAAGACACTGATTTGTAAACTCATAATCATAGTAGAAACATCCCGGTATACATACATACATACATACATACATACATACATACATACATACATACAATAATTTAACTTAACCATTAACTGACACACGAATAATAAGAAATATCATGACTTTTATATAATCTATCATATTGGTCTGACTCAACCAAGAGTCTCTCAGTCGCAGAGGAACGCGGATATGTTATTATAAAAGAGTATCGTCAGTTGAGTGTGTGATCATCATTTTCAACATGTTAAAATATACCTCGTGTGATTGAGGGCTGACACTGGGTTGGCTGACTTTTTTTTTATAAGACTTATACACTATTGGCCATGGCTGACACTTTAATGTTAATAGGCAGTTATGACATTGGTTATGACTGATACTTGGACAGTCCTGACACATTGTTTACATTGCTGACACTTGGACAGAGTTCTGACACAGTTCTGTAAATTTACCTTGACTGACACATTCCTTCACACTTTTACTTTCTCGACCATCATAAAGTTCGTCACAATCTTGATATAAAATACTACAAACACTATATGTGATTACATGTTATTTATTCGCGCACAGACACACACAGACACACACACACATCGATCAAAACAACCTTGATGTTAAGCTACTTGAAAATGTTAACAGTAGATATTATTAACTCGGTAAAAATACTATACTAAAATGTTCTCTTTGAAAAAAATCCGCATGGTTGTTTCTGGAGGAAAAATGTGTCAGGTGTCAGGTAGTTATCAACAAAAGTAGCCGATTCCTGTAGCTTTTTAGGTTAGGTTAGGTTAGTTTAGTTTGTTTTGGTTGTGCTTAGGTTAGATTAGGTTAGGTTAGGTTACTTTAGTTGGGTTTGTTTTGGTTGTGCTTAGGATAGGTTAGGATAGGTCAGGAATATTCCTGAGGTAACTGAAGTCTAAACAAAGTCATAACAGTTAGAATGATAATGAATAAACACGTCAACTTTAGTCAAATTCCTTTCAAAAGTAAGATTTGAAGTGTGTTATCTAACCTAGCTATCAAGGACTCCAAGTATGGCAGATAATTGTGTTCTTGTTCTTCAGTTTAGGAATGTATAAATGTTATTACAATATTGAATCGATTTACATACACACGCTAACTTTTACATGCTTACTTTTGCATGCGTACTTTTTGCACGCGGACTTTTGCATGCGTACATTTTGCACGCAGACTTTTTGCACGCGGACTTTTGCATGCGTACTTTTTGCACGCGGACTTTTTGCACGCGGACTTTTGCCAACTGGCCATAAATATTATACTTTATCGAGGTATCTCAACCACGGTAAATTGAAGCCGTAAATCCGTGGTAATAAACGGGGCTCCAAAAATTCAATATAAGAGTTCGGGGAGAGAGAGAGGCAGAACACAGGCTTTACCACACACAAATTGATAAATATATTTTGTTTTCGTTTCCTATAGTTTGCTATTTTAGTTTATTTATTCGTAGGTATAAGGTCATTATTAGTTCATTTATTCTTATACATTATCACTATTTAATTTGATATATTTATTAGATTATCACTACATAATGTATCTAAAAGATTATTATCAATGATTAATTGGTGCCACAACTGTGCAAGATCTACCCCGTTTTGTTTTAAATTCACTTTTTTTATGTAAACGTCCTAAATATTGTAAAGGAACTAAACCAGTGTGTGTGTGTGTGTTTGTGTGTGTTTGTGTGCGTGTACCAAATATAGAGCGGTGTGCACACACTGTGAAGAGCTTTGCGCTAAATTTAGACCTGTACACAAAAACTAGTGTGGCCGCGAGTGTTGGGCTTAGTGTGCGTGTGTGCAGCTGTGAGCTCTTCATATTAACCACCCTAACGCTAGCCTAATTTAAGCTAAACCAACCTAACCTTACCTAACGCTAACCTTACCTAATATAGCCTAACTTAAGCTTACCTAACCTAATATAGCCTAACTTAAGCTTACCTAACCTAATATAGCCTAACTTAAGCTTACCTGACCTAATATAGCCTAACTTAAGCTTACCTAACCTATTATAGCCTAACTTAAGCTTACCTGACCTAATATAGCCTAACGTAATCTTACCTAACCTAATATAGCCTAACGTAATCTTACCTAATCCTAATCCAACTTTACCCCAGTTATCTTTAGAGTGTTTAATGATCAAAAAGTGAAATAAACTGGGATTTTAGTCTTCAAGTAATCTCATTCCTGGAGCGTCACACGAGAATCAATTAACACTCAATATATTATTCTGAAAAAAAAATTCTGTCGTGTCTTTTGCAGAATAAAAAAAATATTATTTATTGGAAAACGTAAGCGCTGGAAATGTTTAAACAACGTGAAAGGTGTGAAATACAAAAAGATTTTCGGATTGTGTTCGTTCCAATATTTTTCTAGCTGTCGACCGTGTGTTTTTTCGAGGTATCGTATATTCTTGTAAACATTAAAAAAAAGATAAATAAAAAAAATATCGTAAAATTATGTAAAATATAGAGTAAAATTCCAAAAAAAGAAAAAAGAAAAGAAAAGAGCTGAATATTTGGGTTGAGTGGATGTTAAATTTCCACTCTTGAGAGACGTGGGGGAAATTTAAAAGTAACACAAAATAATACACGTCTTGGTCTTCACCCTAACACGAACCAGGACTCTCAAAATGACTATTAAAGGAGAAACAGAGACAGAAAAGTGAGTGTGTGTGTGTGTGCAAAGTGTGTGTGCGCGCGCGTGTGTGTGTGTGTGTGTGTGTGTGTGTGTGTGTGTGTGTGTGTGTGTGTGTGTGTGTGTGTGCGTGCGTGCGTGTGTGTGTGTGTGTGTGTGTGTGTGTGTGTGGCGTGTTCTGGGCAGACTACGAGAGATGTGGAGGGGTATAGAGATGAGCTTGGAGGGAGGGAGAGACAGACAGAGAGAGAGACACACTGGTAGCAACAAGGAGTAACACATCCCTGTCTTGGTGTGTCCTAACATGTACGCTAAATGTACAGTGGTTTGTTGTTCTATTGTCACATTAATTATACGATATCCAACACAAGGGAAGGTGGGAGGGAGTGTGGATGAGGGAGGGAGGGAGTGTATGAGTGGAGGGGTGTGATGAGGGGAGGGGGTGGATGAGGGAGGTGTGATGGAGGGATAATGGAGGGAGAGAGGGAGAGGAATGGGAGGGGTTGTGATGAGGGAGGGGGGTGAGGGGAGGGAGGGAAGGGGAGGGGTGGTGGAGGGGAGGGAGGGATGGGAGGGAGGGGAGGGTGATGGGTGGGGGTGATGGGTGGGAGGGAGGGAGGGATGGGGGAGGGGAGGGGAGGTGATGAGGGAGGGAGGGGAGGGGATGGGTGGGAGGGAGGGGGGGGGGATGGGTGGGAGGGAGGGGTGGAGCTGGAGGGGAGGGGGGGGGATGAGGGAGGGAGGGGATGAGTGGGAGGGAGGGGAGGGGGTGGATGGGTGGGAGGAGGGGATGAGGGAGGGAGGTTGCGAGGGGAGGGGAGGGAGGGATGGGGAGGGAGGGGAGTGGGGATGAGGGAGGGAGGTGGATGGGAGGAGGGAGGGGAGGTGTGGGTGGGAGGGAGGGGAGGGAGGAGGGAGGAGGGGATGGGAGGGAGGGAGGGAGGGATGAGGGGAGGGAGGGGAGGGAGGGTGGGACAGGGAGGTGAGAGGGAGGGAGGGAGGATGAGTGGGAGGGAGGGAGTGTGGGTGGGAGGGAGGAGGGGATGGGGGAGGGAGGGGAGGATGAGTGGGGAGGGGGTGGGTGGTGGGGAGGGGAGGGGTGTTGGGGGAGGGGGGTGGGATGGGTGGGAGGGAGGAGGGAGAGGGGAGGAGGAAGTGGGGATGGGTGGGAGGGAGGGAGGGAGAGTGATGGGTGGGAGGGAGTGTGATGGGGAGGGAGGTCAGAGGAGGGGAGGATGGGTGGGATGGGTGGGAGGGAGGGTGGGAGGGGAGGTGATGAGGGGAGGGAGTGGGAGGGAGGTGATGGGTGGGAGGGAGGGAGGTGATGAGTGGAGGGAGGGAGGTGATGAGGGAGGGAGGGAGGATGGTGGATGGGTGGGAGGGAGGGAGTGTGATGAGGAAGTGGGGTGGGAGGAGGGGATGTGGGATGATGGTGGGGCGGTGGAGGGGTGGGAGGGAGGGATGAGGGGAGGGAGTGGGAGCGAGGGAGGGAGTGGAGGGAGGGTGGAGGTGTGAGGGTGGGAGGGAGGTGGGGGAGGGAGGGGGAGTGAGGGAGGTGTGGATGGGTGGGAGGGAGGTGGATGGGTGGGAGGGAGGGATGAGGGGAGGGGTGGGAGGGGGAGGGGGTGTGATGGGTGGGAGGGGTGTGAGGGAGGGAGGTGGGATGGGAGGAGGTGAGGTGGAGGGTGGAGGGGGGGGGCATAGATGGGTGGGAGGGAGGTGATGGGTGGGAGGGGTGATGGTGGGAGGGGAGGTGATGGGTGGAGGGAGGAGGGTGGGAGGGATGGGTGGAGGGTGGGAGGGAGGTGGAGGGAGAGTGGGGGTGGGGAGGGGAGGGAGGGGTGGATGGGAGGGTGGGGGGAGGGCAGGTGGGGATGGGTGGGTGGGAGGGGATGGGTGGGTGGGAGGGAGTGTGGGAGGGTGGGTGTGATGGAGGATGTGGGGTGGGAGGGAGTGATGGGTGGGTGGGAGGGAGTGTGGATGGGTGGGGAGGGTGGTGATGGGTGGGTGGGAGGGGAGGTGGATGGGTGGGAGGAAGTGTGATGGGTGGGTGGGAGGTGGATGGGTGGGTGGAGGGAGGTGGTGGGGAGGTGATGGGTGGGTGGGAGGGAGGTATGGGGTGGGAGGAGGAGGTGATGGAAGGGTGCAGGAGACAGACAGGGACAGAGATATAATCAGATGGAGAGGACTAAGCAATAAGAGGAGAAGGTAGGGAGAAGGGAGGAGAGAGAGAGAGAGAGGACCACTAATAACTATTAATCATCCAAATCATAAATGTCTTGTCTCATCTGTCCATCCGGGTCAGTGCTCGTCCACACACTCTCTCTCTCTCTCTCTCTCTCTCTCTCTCTCTCTCTCCCTCCTTCCCCTTCCTTATTCTTTCCACAGCTTTCCCTTTCGGATCATATGAAGATTAGGAACACGAGCTTATTTCACCAGATAATTGAAATAACCTAACACTACCTGGGGGCGTTAAGGGTAGGTTAGGGTGTCTAATCATCAGGTGAAATAAGCTGGTGTGTGTATCAGGTAAAATAAGCTGGTGCCTCTAATCATCAGGTGAAATAAGTTGGTGTCTAATCATCAGGTGAAATAAGCTGGTGTGTCTATCAGGTAAAATAAGCTGGTGCCTCTAATCATTAGGTTAAATAAGCTGGTGTCTAATCAGGTGAAATAAGCTGGTGTGCTGAATTAGATGAAATAAGCTAGTGTGTCTAATCAAGTGAAATAAGCTGGGTGTGTCTAATCAGATGAAATAAGCTGGTGTGTAATCCTTAAGTGAAATAAGCTGGGGTGGTCAATCAGGTGATCCGTTGCCATGTATATCAACAGAAAGAGTTTGATTTTAGGTTGAGTCTTCCTCAGTCATGATGCAGAAACGAAAACAAGAGATGCTTTTGTTTTTTCACTCCAGGGTATAATAGATCTCCGGAACAATTTACTTACTGTGGAAACGAAAACACCACAAACTTTTAAAATATTCCTGTAAAGTAAAATCAGGGAAAATGTGTGAGCGACCCTTAGCAAGCCGCGGGCGTCCTCTCTCTCTCTCTCTCTCCCCCGGCAAGGCCACACTACTAGTTGTGGTGGCCGCTATGTTAACAAGGTAAACAAGTAGGGGGCCACGTTTCCATCCCATAACATTTGCCTTTGTACACCAGTATCTCTCTCCCTTCTCTGTACGTTACCTCTCTCCTCTCCTCTTTCCTCTCTTCCCTTCTCTCTCATTCTTTTCCTGTTCCCTTCATCCTCCCCTTCACGCACATAATTTCAGACCATTCAGAAAGCTCAAAGCATACGTCCCACAACACTTGCCTCATACGCCACTATCACCACACACCATCACCTAATACCACCTTCACCACCAGACACAATATCATCACCACCACTATACTGGCTGCCCCTCGTGTAACGAGGATGGCCGGCCCTAGGGCCACCTAGGCGTGAATTTGTTTAAGGTGTAGAAGCTGTCGCCAACACAACAACCACACCCTAAATTAACGAGTTGCATGTCCCAGTGTCAAGGAATAGTCCGAGAAGACCGGACAACTCGCCAACTGCACTGGCTAACCATTACCCCGGAACACGCTTGTGAGGCGGGCATGCTGACCATTACACCACAGGTTGTCACCACCACCACCAAACACAATACAATCACCACCTTCACCATTACCACACCATCATCATCACACACTATCAAAACATACCACCATCACCACACACAATGCCATCGCCACAGTCACCATTACCACATCACCATTGCCGCACACTTACCACCACCACACATCACCTCCAAATTTCTCCACCTTCTCCACACTTCACCCCAAGCCAGTAAGTCAGACTCGGTGCTCCAGATAGAATAATACCTGAACAGTGAGCCATCGCCTCTATTACTCTCCTTATTCCTCCTCCTCCCATTATCTCTCCCGCCACTAATCCATCTTCCTCCATCCTCCACTAATACTCCTTCCACCCTCCCGTCTTCCTCCACTACTCTTCCTTCCTCCTCCTCTCTTCCTCCACTAATCCATCTTCCTCCATCCTCCACTAATACTCCTTCCACCCTCCCGTCTTCCTCCACTACTCTTCCTTCCTCCTCCTCTCTTCCTCCACTACTTCCACCCCCTCTACCCCTCACACCACCAAACACAGCTGGGGTGTTGGGGCTTGGGAGGGTCTGGAAGCAACGGATGAGAAATGGGGTGCTTTTTGTTGTGGTGGGAGTCTCAGGTGTCTGTGTGTGTGTGTGGGGGGTGATAGTGGTGCTGGTGTTGAAGGATGGTGTGTGGTGTTGGTGGTGGTGTGGTGGTTAGGGAGATGAGGGAGGGTGAAGGTGTGTGGTGATGGTGGTGTTGTGGTGGTGGTAAGGAAGAGTAAAGGTGTGTGGTGATGGTGGTGTTGTGGTGTGTGATTGTAATGGTGAGGTGGATGATGGTAATATAGAACATAGGAATGGAGGAAACTGCAGCGGGCCTATTGGTCCATACTGGGCAGTCCCATTTACACCCAACCCCTATCGCTCATATATCCATCCAACCTAAGTTTGAATTGGTGTTGGTGTTGGTTGGTGATGGTGGTTCTTGTGTTGGTTAGCGGTGGCGGCGTTGGTGGTGGTGGTGGTGCATGCATCGTCGGCAACCACGTCTTCCCAGTGGGGCTTCTCGCTGTAGGGGGAAGTAAGTTTTATTTGCTCCTTCAGGTTATAGTATGTGGTTATGGTCGAAGTGGTGTGTGTGTGTGTGTGTGTTGAAGAGGTTGTGCTCGAGTTTGAATACTACTACAGACAGCAGGTAGTTTATTATGCACCCCATGAGCGGTAGTGTAAGAAAGATTAGAGTAGAAGTCACAAAGGGCGTGTATAACAGACTCAAGTGGTCAGGATAACGTGGCATTGAATGTTATGAAGTATTTTCAGTACATTGATGGTTTAGGTCTGTAGATAGCAGATGACTTGGCTACTAGGAGCAGAATTTGGATACCATCAAAATACATGATATATCTTGCCGTCAGAGTTAAAGTGTTACACCATTGCACAACACTACACTTAGAGTTAACCCTAAACTGTTTTATTTCCTCGCAGTCGAGAAAATTTGATGAGAGAATTTTGTGGCAGCTGTGATTGGTGTCGAGTTGCCAATTCATTAATAAAATTTTCTTCATTATTTAAGCAAATATACGAACATTTGGAAACTCCTCATGATCTAAAATAACGACGAATAGTTTATTATTATAAAAATTCTACCTTTGTTTTTTTTAATATTTATCCTGACAGTGATACAGCTGTAAATAGAACCACCAATACCAATCGCCATTACATACAGCCTTACTTTACCAAGTATTGCCAAGTAAAATTGCGAGTACGAGACCCAGGGTGGGGTCAGTGCATCTTTGATTGACTATACGTGTATGTTTAATGCACACATAAGTTGAATAGACCTTAAATATATGTATGCATGCATGTAAGTACTGTATGTGTGTTTCTGTGTGCTTGTTTGTCGCTCTACCCATTAACATCTTAAACTACTAAACTAATTTATGCTTGCCAAAGGTCAGGATGTGTGTGAGTGTGCGTCAGTTTACTGCCAGCGGGGTCAAGTAACCTTCGTGACCTCAAATGACCTGTCTATGGTCACTCACCACTCTCCTTATACCATACCGTGACCTGACCTCCCTCTTCCTTATACCACACCATGACCTGACCTCCCTCTTCCTTATACCACACCGTAACCTGACTTCCTTATACCACTCCGTAACCTGACCTCCCTCTTCCTTTTACCACACCGTGACCTAACCTCCCTCTTCCTTATACCCGCTCCATGACCGGACCTCCCTCTTCCTTATCCCGCTCCATGACCTGACCTCCCTCTTCCTTATCCCACTCCATGACCTAACCTCCTAACCTCCCTCTTCCTTATCCTCCATGACCTGACCTCCCTCTTCCTTATACCACACCATGACCTGACCTCCCTCTTCCTTCTCTGGCAGCCCTTACCTCCCTCTTCCTTATACCACACAGTAACCTGGCTTCCTTATACCACCATGACCTGACCTCCTCTTCCTTTTACCACACCGTGACCCTAACCTCCCTCTTCCTTATACTTGCTCCATGACCTGACCTCCCTCTTCTGTATCCTCCATGACTGACCTCCCTCTTCCTTATCCCGCTCCATGACCTAACCTCCCTCTTCCTTATACAACACCGTGACCTGACCTCCTAGCCCTTTAGACCATTGAATCACAGGCTGCAATATACTACACCGGCCACTATCCACCAGGCATTAACAATATAAGCATTATTGCTCATTATAACCATTACGGGACATTTTATCATGAAACAACACGTAACTGATATACTGTAGCTCAGATTTCGTATCAACAGTGTATATTCGTTTGTAAGTTCATACAAACGAATTACAGTATCTAAATTAAAAGGTAAGGTGTGTGTGTGTGTGTGTGTGTGTGTGTGTGTGTGTGTGTGTGTGTGTGTGTGTGAGCGTGTGTGTGTGTGTGACCTGAATCCTCATGACTGAATAATTTTCTGGTGGCTTAAGAACTTCTGAGATTTTTGTCTACCTGCTTTATTTTCTTGTTCTCTTGTTCTTTGTTTTGATTTTGTTCTCAGTATTATTTTTTTTTTCGTGGTCTTTTATTTTTCGCGATTTTATTCTTCCTATTGGGGCTTGTGTTCTTCCTGGAGGTTTTTTCTTGTTATTTTATTCTTTGTGGTTTTTATTATTCCTGTTGGTTTATTGTCCTGTTCTTATCATCGTATCCGTATCGTGTTTATCTTTGGTATTTAATTATATCTGGGGAAGAATGTACTTTTTTTCTCGTGTAAATTAAGTTATTTTTCATTCTATTTTTTTTTTAATTTTATTTCTTGTCGAGAATTGATTTCAAAAAGAATTTATTCATATTGTATTTTTTTTGTCATCACTTCTACTACCACTACAACCACAACCACTACAACCACAACCATCACCACAGCCACCACCACTCCTACCACAATTACCAACACTACTACCACAACCATCACCACTCCTACCACAACCACTACTTTCACAACCACCACCACTACTACCACAACCACCAGCACTACTACCACAATCACCACCACTACTACCGCAACCACCACCACCACTACTACCGCATTCACCACAACACTACCACAATCGCCACTACTACTACCACAATCACCACCACTACTACCACAATCACCACACCACTACCACAATCACCACCACCTGGTAGGCGTGTGGGTCACGGCATCACACTGGTCAAGGTTCACCACGTGTGCTCGACTTGGAAAGGTCAGTGGGAATGTGGTTGTTGTAGGTCAGCGAGTGTGGTCAACCTCAGGGTCACGACCACTTGTCTCAGGTCACCCCAATGTGTCTTAATCGAGATCTTGGTCAGGTCAGATCAGATCAGGTCAGGTTGTCTGGTGACTCGCTAATGTACACCAGTTCTGAACCTGAAGTGATTTTTTTTATTCATGTTTATTTTATAAATGTATTTTCATTTAATTCCATTTTCTTCACCTTAATTATGATGATTTAATGATGATCTAACTCCTTAATTATGATGACTTAACGATGACCTAACTTCTTAATTATGATGATTTAATGATGACCTAACTTCTTAATTATGATGAATTAATGAGTACCGCATCAGAGGGTTCTGAGAAAAATTAAGGCTCATGGTATCGAGGGGAAAGTTTTAAATTGGATAAAACTTGCTTATGTCACTGCTGATCCCAGTATCTAGATCGTTTATATAGATTATGAACAAGAGTGGGCCTAGTACTGACCCCTGGGGAACCCCACTGGTTACACGACCCCACTCAGATTTAACACCATCTACGCTGACCCTCTGCGTTCTATCGGTGAGCTATGATTTTATCCAATTTAAAACTTTCCCCTCGATACCATGAGCCTTAATTTTTCTCAGAAGCCTCTGATGCGGTACTCTGTCAAATGCTTTGCTAAAGTCGAAGTAAATAACATCGTAATTTTCGTCATTATCTACTACCTCGAAAACTTTCCTAAAAAATGTCAGCAGATTTGTTAGACAAGATTTTCCCTTTGTAAACCCATGTTGAGAGTCGTAGGTATATCGGTCGCGGAGATTGAAAGTGATATTGAGGGTAATAATGAAGGTTATAATGATGATGATAATAATTCATCAAAGTATTATGAATTCTTATTTGTTTTTTTCCTCTCGTGTGGTGTGATAAGAACATAAGAACATAAGAATGGAGGAAACTGCAGCGGGCCTATTGACCCATATTGGGCAGTCCCGTTTATACCCAACCCCTATTGCTCATATAAGCATCCAACCTATGTTTGAAGCTATTCAGCGTATTCGAGTTAGTGATGATATTTGGTAACTTGTTCCATTCATCCACTACTCTATTTCCAAACCAACGTTTACCTATTTCGCACCTAAATCTAAATTTGTCTAATTTAAAACCATTGTTACGAGTTCGCTCCCGGTTGGATAGTTTGAGTACCTTTGTAATGTCCCCTTTGTTTAACCCTGACTTCCATTTATACATCTTTATCCTGTCGACCCTCACTCTATGTCTCTCGAGGGAGTGCAAATTAAGATGCTTTAACCTGTCTCTGTATTCAAGGTTCCTAATGCCCGGGATTAGTCTTGTCATTCTCCTCTGGATTCTTTTCAATGATTCTATATCCAATCTGTAATACGGTGACCAGAACTGAACTGCGTAATCCAAGTGAGGTCTCACAAGCGCAAGATATAATTTTAAGATGACCTCGCTAGTCTTGTAACTAACACTCCTTTGTATGAACCCAAGTACTTTATTAGCCTTGTTACGAGCAAAAACACATTGTTTACTTGGCTTAAGATTCCTACTTATCATTACTCCTGGTACAGTATGGTTAGGTTAGGTTAAATAGCATAAAACAGACGATAGTCCAAGTGAAAACCGTCCAAGTGCAATGCAATAGATGGTGGTAGTGGTGGTGATAGTGGTAGTAATGGTGATAGTGGTAGTAATGGTGATAGTGGTAGTGATGGTGACAGTGGTGGTGATAGTGGTAGTGATGGTGATAGTGGTAGTGATGGTATTAATGGTGGTGAGTGGTAGTGTTGGTGGTAATGGTAGTAATGGTGGTAGTAGCCTCGTGTCGACTCATCCCAAAGTTTATCTCTCATGTGTGAGACTGTTTGAGGGACTCCGCCACTACACCCCATCCACACCACACCCCATCCACACTACACCCCATCCACCTACCCATCCACACCCACCCCTCACACTACACCCCTCCACACCACACCCCATCCACACACCCCATCCGCCACCCCATCCACACTACACCCATCCACTACACCCCATCCCTACACCTTCCTACCCACCCACCACCCCTCTACACCTCCTACACCCATCCACACTCCACCCCATCCACACTACACCCCATCCACACTACACCCCATCCACACTACACCCCTCCACATTACACCCCTCCACACTACACTCCCCACCCATCAGTTAACACAGCACTCAGCAAACACAGCCCCGGAGTCCAACCCACAGCTCAACGTTCACCAAAAACGCTTCAGCTTACTAAAGACGGATAGAATGGCGACGCTTAAATTAAATTACCCGGGCTCACGCAACCTGCACTGCCGGGCCATTTTGCGAATTAATCTTTGTACAGAATATAATATTAGATAAAAGGCTGAAATCTGTTATATACGAGAGGTGAGAGGTAGGTATGTTTGGAGTTCCTATTTGGGTATGTTTGGAGTTCTTGTTTGGGTATGTTTGGAGTTCCTATTTGGGTATGTTTGGAGTTCCTATTTGGGTATGTTTGGAGTTCTTGTTTGGGTATGTTTGGAGTTCCTATTTGGGTATGTTTTTGGAGTTCTTGTTTGGGTATGTTTGGAGTTCCTATTTGGGTATGTTTGGAGTTCCTATTTGGGTATGTTTGGAGTTCTTGTTTGGGTATGTTTGGAGTTCCTATTTGGGTATGTTTTTGGAGTTCTTGTTTGGGTATGTTTGGAATCTATATTTGAGTTTGTTTGGAGCTCGTATTTGGGTATTGGTTAAAGAATCTCTCGGGGTCATGTTTTGAATCCCTATTTGGGCATATTTGAAATCCCAATTCACGTATACCTCAGTCCTATTTCTGATACTCTTGTAGTTCGAATACAAATTTATGCACAACTTAAACCCTATTTCGATATATTAGACACCTATTTTAATTACACGTATAATCATAATTTAAGTATATTTATACACCCAATGAATGTATAATTTTAGTCTCTATTTAAGTGTACAGAAAGAGATTAATTATTTATCGCTTATAGATGCATAAGTAGGATTGAATTTATTAAAAATGGGTTGAAGGGTTGTAGTTCACCTGTTGCATAATGAAGCCGGATCACCTGTTGTATAATGAAGCCGGATCACTTTTTGTATAATGAAGCCAGATCACCTGTTGTATAATGAAGCCAGATTACCTGTTGTATAATGAAGCCGGATCACCTGTTGTATAATGAAGCGAGATCACCTGTTGTATAATGAAGCGAGATCACCTGTTGTTTAATGAAACGAGATCACCTGTTGTATAATGAAGCCAGATCACCTGTTGTATAATGAAGCGATATCACCCGTTGTATAATGAAGGGAGAAGTCGAAGGTGATTCAAGGGTTTTGTAAATTAATTTCAGGGGAGAATATGTACAGAGTGACTGATGAATATGTATCCCCACGACACTACACCCTGCTAACTACACCCTGTTGTATACACTACTATCTACACCATGTTGTATACGCCACTATCTACTGCCTGTTGTATGCGACACACTACACCATGTTGTATACGACTCTATCTACACTACATTGAGGTATACTACACCCACTTCTACACAACACTTAAACACACTTCACTACACCCTCTTCTACACTACATCGAGGTACACTACACCCTCTTCTACACAACACTTAAACACACTTCACTACACCCTCGTCTACACTACATTGAGGTACACTACACCCTCTTCTACACAACACTTAAACACACTTCACTACACCCTCGTCTACACTGCATTAAATATATACACTGTAACAGGTCCCTTAAATTATAGAATAAAAACAAACCGGTAAAAGAGCTCTCAAATACGGCGAGTCATGTGAACAAGTAGTTTTCTATATATAAGTGTGTGTGTGTGTGTGTGTGTGCGTGTGTGCGTGTGTGTGCGTGTGCGTGTGTGTGTTCGGACTCTGGGAGCTTCGTGTTGTTGTTACAGTTGGCACCGTACTTTTTTTTATTTGTATTTTTCACCGAGGTGCAATTACTGATGGCATCGTCGTTGGCACACTTGGCACTGCCGCTGCTTGTGTAAGACTGTAGTATGTTTGGCACTAGTTTGTTTCTTTATGAGATTTTTCCCCTCAGTTTTGTGTACACTCGAATGATTTACCCCTTATATTTATGTATCCACTTAAGTGGTTTCCTCCCCCCCCCTCCCTCCCTCTGCCTGGCGTTTCCTTCCACCCTACAGAAGCAACACGCCAGACGAACGTTCTGTCACCCATACGCCAGACAAACGTTCTTCCGCCCTTACGCCAGACGAACATTCTCCAGCCCTCCAACTACAGTGATTCTATTATGATACCAATATTAGTCATGCACATTATAAACATTTATTTTTACTTACATATACTGTTACATACATACATACATACATACATACATACATACATACATACATACATACATACATACATACTGACTGACTGACTGACTGTACATACATTCATTCATTCATACATTCATACATACATACATACATACATACATACATACATTCATACATACATTCATACATACATACATACATACATACATACATACATACACACATACATACATTTATACATACATACATACATACATACATACATACATACATACATACATACATACACACGTAGCTACGAACTCCTCCCCACACACAACGACAGCAACAACAAAACATGACTCAAACTATTTTACTGTCTAAATCAAACTGGCGATGATAAATAGTAATCACCAGAATCATAATTGCTGACATTTGCAATTACTCTTATTTCAAAAAAATGCCACAATTTGCATGAACATCGAAGTGAAAATATCACCCCAAAATCATTTCATAAATTGCCCGAGAGACTTGCATTTACTCCCACAAAATGAATATATTTTCGAGTTTCTATGGATCACGTGAATATTAGACACCCCAGTTTTTTATCCTTGTGATTAAACCTAATTTAACCAGTGTTTATCGATGTTGCGCCTAAATATAAATTTGCCTAATATAAAACCGTTGCTACGAGTTCGTTCCTGGTTGGATAGTTCAAGTACCTTTGTTAAAATCAACTTCGTTTAACCCCGATGGTTAATGTTAAGGTTAAATCAGCTTGCTCTAAACTTCTGGTAATTCATACTAACTATAAATATTTTTGCTAAATACTTTCTCTTCTGTTCACAAGACCTTGGTAGATGTGAACCCCTGTCATTGTGTGTGTGCGCGCACCAACGAACACACTTCCTCATTTCACAGTGTAAATAACCACATACTTTAGTTACATTACCTTGGTTAAGACATCACATTCATCAAAGTGTCACCATAAGTTTAGTGGCTCTGTCATTAAACATGTTAATTACCCAATGTTGCACAAGTCGAGTAAGTCTTGCATGTGAGGCTTACCAACTTTCCCCGTGCAATGAATATTTGTTTTCCAACTTGCAAAGTTGTATTTTCTTCTGGGTGTTATTTTGTTTTACGATTTTATTTAACCATCTACGTATTAAAGCAGAACTGTTATTAGTGCTTGAGACTGACTGTTCAACTGTTTTTGAGTATATAGACTGGCATTAAACTGTTGATTGTAGCTGATACATTAATCCAGTCACCCATGTGACCTCTATACTGTTTACGTTACCTGGACTGACCCATAATTTTTGTCCATGGCACAGTCTACCAGTCGACCTCTTCTGAACCATCCAGACTGACTGTTTATGTGATAACTGTGTACATACCCCAGTCATTTTTGGACTCAATTTTGTTTTCGTGGTTCAGACTGACTGTTAGACTGTGTTTGGGGATGCGTGTTGACTGTTTATCTGTTCCCGTGACCATGAGATTACTGTTGATCTCTTCACCTGGGATGAGTGGCGTTTAATCCATGTTTGGTGACGGGTGACCTAGTTGTCCACTGTGATTCTGGGATCCCTCTGAACCCACACCTACCACCACAGCCCACACCTACCACCACAGCCCACACCTACCACCACAGCCCACACCCACCACCACAGCCCACACCTTCCACCACAGCCCACACCTACCACCACAGCCCACACCTACCACCACAGCCCACACCTACCATCACAGCCCACACCTACCACCACAGCCCACACCTGCCACCACAACTTCCTTTCCTTCCACTTACCACCGCTACCCTTCCTCACATCTCCCAACAACCCAACTCACAATCCATCGTCCCCTGACCCTCCCTTGCCCACACCCTGCCCACGGAGACCTACCCAGACGTGCCTGTGGTGAGTGTGTGACTAATCTATGGGACACACACACACACACACACACACACACACACACACACAGAGAGAGAGGGGGGGGGTGATACTCCAAGCTGATGGTGTTGTTGACTCGTGTGTCTACTTGGCTCAGGGGGTCGACCTCTCTACCTGTCCCACGCGTCAACCTGCCTAGCCTACGGGTCCACCTATCTACCTGTCCCACGCGTCAACCTGTCTAGTCCACGGGTCCACCTCTCTACCTGACCCACGGGTTTATCTCTCTACCTGGCCCACGAATTTACCCCTCTACCTGGCCCACGGGTCCATCTTTCTACCTAGCCCACGGGTCCATCTCTCGATCTAGCCCACGGTTCCACCTCTCTACCTGACCCATGGGTCCATCTTTCTAGCTGACCTACGTGTTCACCTGTACCTGGTCCCTAGATCAAACTCATTACTTACCTGGTAACTGGTTTATCTGGATTACCTAGATACTGGTTTACCTAGATACTGGCTTACCTGGTGATTAGTTTACTTAGTGACTGGCTTACCTGCCAAATGGCTTATCTACTGAAGATACTGGCTTACCTGGTAACCAGTAACGATTCTAGGAATTTTTCGTGGGAGGGGCAAAGGTTTAGAAATTTTCCCAAATTGTGTGACTTGTACTGTAGTTTAACTGAGCTTCCCTACCTTCACCGTTCTTCTCTACCTTCCCTTTGCTTCCCTTGACCTTTCCTTTCCTAAAAGCATTGGTGTTGCCCGTGGAAAAGATGAACTGTGGAAAACGCTCTGGAATAATCAACAATTCCCCGAGCAATATCCGCAATATCTTACCTAATGAAGGGTGAAGGACTAAATGAGAGAAAAAAGATGGAGCGAGAGCCGTACAGTTCTGCCTCTGGACGGAGTGGAATGACCCCGTACTGACGCTTGACAAGTGAGAACATATGATGAAACTATATAACCAAACCTGTACGAATAAACGTGTACTGGACGAGCTGCATCTGGTGGCTGGAGCTGCCAGAGGACCATCAGACGTCTCCACACAACTTACAAAATTGCAATGCGTCAAATTCTTACCTCATTTTTTCAGGGCGGGGTGTAGTCTGGCTCCCACTATCCCCCTCCCCAGTAGCTATGCAACTGCTGGTGGCTTACCTAGCATTAGCTTACCTGCATGGCTTAATCCCCTGAACAGAATATTATCATACCTGTGTAAACACTCTGTTGGTGTGTGTGTGTGTGTGTGTGTGTGTGTGTGTGTGTGTGTGTGTGTGTGTGTTTACTCTTCGACTGTGTTTCAGCTCCTGGCTTTGATGGGTGGTTGTGTGGTTGACTGGGTGGATGGGTGGCTGACTTTGCGGGTAGCAGTGTGGGTGGCTTTGTAGATGGCTGGGTGGGTGGCTGAGTGGGGGATGAAGACGCTTCCGATCATTACAGGTGTCCGGGTGTGACGCAGCGTGGAATTACTCGTGTGATATGGGAGGATGGCGCCTCGGTGGCCAGCTGTTGTGAGGAGGGGAGGTGGGAGGGGGGGAAGGCAGGGAGTGATGGGCTAGGTAGGAGGTGCTAGATGAGGAGAGGACCAGGTAGGGAGTACTAGAAGAGCGAAGGATCAGGTTGGGGTGCTAGGGAGAGGACCAGGTAGGAGTGCAGGTGAGGAGAGAGGACCAGGTAGGGAGGCGCAGAGGAGAGAACCAGGTGGAGGTGCTAGGTGAGTGGACAGGATCAGGGGTTAAAGTGCTAGGAGAGGAGAGGACCAGGGAGGGGAGTGCTAGGTGAGGAGAGGACCCAGGTAGGGAGTGCTAGGGGTGAGTGAGGAGGACCAGGTAGGGGAGGCCAGGTGAGGAGAGGACCAGGTAGGGAGTGCTAGGGTGGAGGAGAGGACCAGGTAGGGAGCAAGCAGGTGAGGAGAGGACCAGGTAGGGAGTACTAAGTGAGGAGAGGACCAGGTTGGGGTGCTAGGAGAGGACCAGGCAGGGAGTGCTAGGGTGAGGAGAGGAATAAGTAAGCGTTGCTAAGTGTCTGTATACCAGGATATAGGTATACATGGCTCAGGAACGTACACAGTATACACCCAGCCCTGGTGCACCTGAGAGAGGGAGGCAGGGAGAGAGGAGGACCACTCACCTGCACCCTCCCTGATAATTACACACTACACCCCATTAACACCAGGTTAGTTGACGCCACTATTATTAACATATACTGCATGCTCTCCTCTTAATGGCTTAATGGTGCAATTAACATAACTATGAGGTGTTCTATTTCTTCCATCCTATCCTTTTCTATTCTGTTTCTATATCCTGTTAACTATCCTGTTATTTTCTTTCTATTTCATGCTATTTCATACAACGTATCATATTTTTCCATTCTAATAATATCCACCTCTTTATTTTTATCATTATTATCGTCTTCATTATCGCCTAAAGGAATTATTGCTGTTTTTTTTTATAATGCAACGAAAGCCTGCAAGAGTGTCATTGGTTGGGTTGGGTTGGGATGAGCTGGGCTAGGGATGTAAGAAGGATGGATAATGGGTTGCTGTTGTCATGGTTGTTGCTGCTGTTGGGTTGGGTTGTTGGGTTGTTGGGTTAGGATTGGCTGGGATGGGTTGGGCTGTATTGGGCTGGGTTGGGTTGGTTGGCCATTGGCCAATAATAATAATATTAGATGGGTTTGGTTGGGTTGGTAATATTGTTTTTCTATATGTGTTTTTTTTTTAATTTTGGTTCCCCATTTAAATCAGGATTATTTTAACCATAATTTGTATAATTTTAAGTCTTATTATACCAGAAGCTTATTATTACGAGACCGTCACCAGTTTAAGTGGGATTATTTCTTGTACAGTTTTGGTCAAGATTAACTATTGCTGTTATTTTGTAGTTTTGTGAGTTAAGGTAGTCAGTGATGCGGTTTTATTTCGTATTGAGTAATAATAATAATAACAATGATGATGATAATGACAATAACACATTACAAATTAATACTTTAGTCACCCACTGATTTATAGCTCGCCTTGTCTCTTCAACAGCCCGCAGTGTATGGGTCCAACACACCCTGAACTCACGTCACTGTTCAGCTCCGAGTCTGGCCTTGAACCTGTGTGTGTGTGTGTGTGTGTGTGGGGGGGGGGGTGTGGAGGTTCGAAACAAGGACCTTGAATTTCCAAAGGTGCCTGACTACTGCCCACGGCCCCCACATTGAGGGTGAGAGTTGTAACATTAGCATATTTATCTTAAGATTAATTGAACTACATAATGTGATCGTGGGGTGTAGGCGCGTGGTGGTGGTGGGGGTGGTGAGGGTGGTGGTGGTGGGAGGATGGTGGTGGTGGTGAGGGTGGTGGTGGTGGTGTGGAGGATGTGGTGGTAGGAGATGGTGGAGTGATGGGATGATGGTGAGGAGGATTTTTTGTTGAATCTCTCTTTAATCTTTAATTTTTTAATTATTTGTGCCATCAAGCCCCAGTCTCTCTTCTCAAATGTCATTACAGGAGAGGTAATTACATTAACATATCTTTGACACTTCGTGGTATCAAATTGAAAGCAACTATAAAGAGCTGGGGAGTCATGGCGTAGTTTGTCGCCATTTTGCAGCGGAGGCAACAAGCACAGCAACAGACACTTTATATTCATGAGGCGTGAAAACAGCAGCGGGGGTTGAGGGGGAGGGAGGTAGGGGCAGGAGGAGGAGGAGGAGGAGGAGAGGGCAGGAGGAGGAGGAGGGAAGGGAGAGAGAGATGTGGGATGAAGGAAGGGGAGGAGAGGAACGAGGAGGGAATGAGAGCAAGGAGGAAGTAAGGGGAAAGGAATGAGAGGGGGAGAAGTTGTGTTGAGGGTGAGAAGAGAATGGGGGAGAGGGAATGGAGAGATAGGAGAAGATAGAGGAGAGAGAGAGAGGGGGGGGAAGAGGAAGAAAAGTTAATGTTAGAAGAAGAAGAAGAAGAAGAAGAAGAAGAAGAAGAGATTACAAATACAGGTTAGCTTCAGATAAAAAAAAGGATGAGAGAAGAGATAAAACAACTAATAAACGCAGAAGAAATGAAAAAAAAATCAACAATAAACTGAAAGACGGAGATGAAACAGATGAAAGATGACTTCCTCCTCCCGTAACACAACAAAGACAACACCATAACAAAGAACGAGTAATTAAAACAAAGCATAACTGATAGGAAGGAGAGAGGGAGAAAGGGAGAAAGAGGGAAGTATTCAGCGATAAACGTAAACACAAGAAAGATAAGACCAATAACACGGGTACTGAAGATAAGTGATAAAAGAGAATCAAGGGGATGAAAAGGAGGGAGGAATTAAAGAGCGAAGGGTGGAACAATGAGACGACGATAACGGTAGTGGGAAGGGCGTTGAGGAATAAATTGGGAATGATAAGGCAAGAGAGAGAGAGAGAGAGAGAGAGGGGGGGGGAGAGAGAGAGAGAGAGAGAGAGAGAGAGAGAGAGATCACGGTGACCGAACTCAAGAAATAGACTAAAATGAGTAAAACTGGGAAACGGAGAAAATCGAATAAAGAAAGGCGAAGCGGACTTAAGAAACACTACCCAATATCTTATGAAATAGAAGGAATGAAAAGAAACACGATAATAAACTGTGGGGAAACGATTTAAGAGAGGGAAGAAAGAGAGAGACAGAGAGAATAATTGACCCATTATCTGTATTTCTCCTTTCTTTCTTTCTCTTCTATGTGGGATAATTAAGTGATATAGAAACCTTAAAGAAATTGGATAAACAGTAATAGAATAATGAATATGACTCGAAATATCACGAAAATAAGAAGTAAAATAGGAAGGAAAGGCGTGAGAAGACGAATAAAAATGAATAGAATATAAAATAAACAAGAGAAATATGGTTTAACGGAGAGATTATATTTAAACCTAACCTAACCTAACCTAACCTAACCTA
The DNA here is from genome assembly GCF_018991925.1 of Homarus americanus. Classification (NCBI taxonomy): domain Eukaryota; kingdom Metazoa; phylum Arthropoda; class Malacostraca; order Decapoda; family Nephropidae; genus Homarus; species Homarus americanus. The sequence continues at coordinate 9,412,007 of NW_024741189.1, forward strand.
ACCTAACCTAACCTAACCTAACCTAACCTAACCTAACCTAACTGATGAATTCTCCAAATATATTCACCATTTGAGAAGATAATTACATAGTCTGATGTTTTTAGTATGTTATTAGTGTTATTGTTTAATTGCTTTACCTGCCAGGGTTATTAAGCACCGTTCACCTGTGGTTAATTTCTTTTACAAACAGGTTCACACGCTTGATGACTTAATTCGATTTTATTATTATTATTATTATTATTATTATTATTATTATTATTATTATGATTATTATTATTATTATTATTATTATTATTATTATTATTATTATTATTATTATTATTATTATTATTATTATTATAACTGCATTTTGTGACGCCATTAGACACACTGACACAAGAAAGTATTGATAAAGATGAGTAACAGAAGACCATCGGAGAAATAGTAATAATCGGATATCGAGGAAAAGTTAGGTTACAACATGTGTGAAGGGAGAAGTGAGAAAAGGGAGAGAATAGTGAGAGGGAGGAGGAGGAAACATAGATAAAGAGACAAAGAAAATTGCAGCGTAATGATGGAACTCACCCACGTGGTGATGGTGGGGGTAGTGGGGGTAGTGGTGGTGGTGGGGGTGGTGGTGGTGGTAGTGGGAGGAGGTAGGTGGTGGTGGAGGAGGTAGTGGGGGGATGGTGGTTGTGGTGGAAGTTGAATTTATATTTGTTTTAATTTTACCACGTAATTCAGCTAGTTTATTGTGCACCCCATACTCATCCTGTGAGCGGTAGCACAAAAGGAATACAGAGTAGAGTTCACAAAGGGTGTGTATAACAGACCCCATTGATCAGGATATTACGGCATTGAATGTTACAGTACATTGTTTAGTTCTGTACATAGAGGGTAACTTATTCACAACTGCGTGAGTACAGGAGTGTGAGGCAGTATGTCTGGCCGCACACTTTGTTATTCACATTTGTGTATGAGAGGTATTCTTGCATAAAGTGGATACAGTCTTATATGTCAGCTATCTTGCTATTAGAGATAAAGAGTTTTTGTCATTTCATACACAGTGTGATATACTGGTGGTGTTTGTAGTGGTGCTGGCGGTGGCTGTGGTGGTGGCGGCGGCTGTGTGGTAGTTCCGTGGTGGTGATGGATGTGTTGGTTGATGGCGGTGGTGATTGGTGGTAGACGCGGGTAATGGGCTTGGCGATAGTGATCTAGGTGATTTAAATGATGATGATGTGTAAAGATGACAGACAGACAGACAAACTTAGTGAGAGAGAGAGAGAGAGAGAGAGAGAGAGAGAGAGAGAGGTATGCAGGTAGGGAGGGCGGAGTGGACTGGTTAGCGGACACCACCTGCCTGAGAACACCTGCCGCAGGGAAGCTCAAGGACACAGGATGTCCATCGAGGGTGGAGTTGAGGGCTGAGGATGGAGGTGAAGGCTGAGGGTGGAGGTGAGGGCTGGGGTGTGGAGGTGAGGCTGAGGTGTGGAGGTGAGGCTGAGGGTGGAGGTGGGGGGGTGGAGGTGAGGGGCTGAGGTGGAGGTGAGGGCTGGTGGGGCTGAGGGCTGAGGGGTGAGGGCTGGGGTGGAGGTGAGGCTGAGGTGTGGAGGTGAGGGCTGAGGTGTGGAGGTGAGGGGCTGAGGGGTGGAGGTGAGGGCTGGGGTGGAGGTGAGGGCTGGAGGTGGAGGTGGGGGCTGAGGGGTGGGTGGGGAGGCTGGGGTGGAGGTGAGGGCTGAGGGTGGAGGTGAGGGCTGAGGTGGAGGTGAGGCTGATGTGTGGAGGTGAGGCTGAGGGTGGAGGTGAGGCTGAGGTGGAGGTGAGCTGATGTGGAGGTGAGGGGCTGAGGGTGGACGTGAAGGCTGAGGGTGGAGGTGAGGGCCTGAGGGTGGGGTGAGGGCTGGGGGGTGGAGTGAGGGGCTGAGGGTGGAGGTGGGGGCTGAGGTGTGGGAGGTGAGGGCTGAGGTGTGGGGTGAGGGCTGAGGGTGGAGGTGAGGGGCTGAGGGTGGAGGTGAGGGCTGGGGGTGGGATGAAGGCTGAGGTGTGGAGGTGAGGGTGGAGGTGAGGGTGGAGGTGAAGGCTGAGGGTGTGGACGTGAGGGGCTGAGGTGGACGTGAAGGCTGAGGTGGAGATGAAGGCTGAGGTGGACGTGAAGGCTGAGGTGGACGTGAGGGCATATACAAGGCGTCAAAATTATCCCGTCTAACATCTGGTGTAATAAAGAACATGGAAGATAATGAATTTCACCAGGTAATGCCCCTCGCCAGGTGGTAGACCGGCGTGTTGTGCCTCACTGCCTGTCGTAGAGGGAGTCGGGTCACGTGAAGATTAGCCACCCCAGTTTATATCGCCTTAAAATTAACCACCCAAACATTAACCAAAATATAACTTAACCTAACGCTAACTTAACATAACTTAACCTAACGCTAACTTAACATAACTTAACCTAGCAACAACAACACCAACAGCAACCTAACATCTAACTTAACATAACCAACCTAACACTTCAACAACTTTACTTAGCTAACCTAACGCTAACTTAACATAACTTAACCTAACGCTAACTTAACATAACTTAACCTAACCTAACGCTAACTTGACAAAACTTAACCTATCAAAACAAATTATAGCCAATATAACCGAACCTATCCTTAGCTAAACAAAATCCTAACCTAACCTAACCTAACCTCATCCCCCGAAATAATATAAGGGTGTTGTTATCGTTTTAGGTTAATATGTGGTTGAGATTCTTCAAGTGATCCTAAATATTTATTAATAAACTCAAGAGAAAAGGATTGTTTTGTTTTTTTCACTAATGGAAAGGAATAGTATTCGCCAGGGTGACACTACCGGCCAATGAAATTTATGTGGTCACAAATTTTCACTTTCCACTTGTTGATGAAGACACAACGGCGAGATGGCGAGCCGTCTTCATTAGTTGGCCTCTCTCTCTCTCTCTCTCTCTCTCTCTCTCTCTCTCCGTGGACTCCAGTACACTTTTGGTGATGGATCCTTGTGGCGGTTCCTCATGATTCTTAAGGTTCCATCAGTCTTTGGAATCCCAGGATCCTCTTCCTTCTCTTGGTTCTGGATCCTGTCTGAGGTTCCTGGATATCCTTGGTCCATTCAAGATCCTCCTCATGGCCTTGGGTAATTTTAAATGGTCCTGAATCCTATTATATGGTCCTTGATCCTATTAAATGGTTCTGGATCCAATTAAATGGTCCTGGATCTTATTAAATGGTCCTGAATCCTTTAAGTGGCCCTGGATCAATTTTAATAGTCCTGGATCCTATTAAATGGGTCTGGATCCCATTAAATGGTCCTCAATCCTATTAAATGGTCCTTGATCCTATTAAATGGTCCCGGACCCTATTAAATGGTTCTGGATGCAATTGAATGGTCCTAGATCCTATAAGATGGTCCTGGATCCTTTAAGTGGTCCTGGATCAATTTTTCATGGTCCTGGATCCTATTCTTAATTGGGTGATCCACTACTTGTTCCCAGTTCGGGGTGACATATGTTATTTAATTCAAGGGATTTGAATAACACACACACACACACACAAACACACACTTACACACACACACACTTACACACACACTTACACACACACACTTACACACACACACACACACACACTTACACACACACACACACACCCCACACACACACACACACACTTACCACACACACACACACACTACACACACACACTACACACTTACACACACTTACACACACACACACACACACACACACACACACAC